>NC_053390.1:125991435-126143062 GCF_905171765.1 Bufo bufo
TCATGCCCCCAAAAAAATTAACCCTGACACAGTTCCATACACATAACTACAAAAAAAGTTATAGGGGTCCGAATATGGCAATGAAAAGAAAAAAAAAAATTTTTCAAGGTTTTTATTTGCATTTCAGTATAAAAATGCAAGAGAAACTATAAAAATGCGTATCTGTAAAGAATAAATCAAGGCAACTGGATGTACTGTAGATTTCTTGAAAACGTTTCATTCGTTCTTCCAACGAGCTTTCTCAAGTCTGAGTGACTGTACAAGAATTCTCTGGGAATAAATATGTAACTGAATCAACATCTGGTAATTATACCCAGCATGGGGTCCGAGGTCATTATACCCAGCATGGGGTCAAAGGTGTTGATTCCATTATCCTAATTGGAGTCAGTAGGTGATAAAGACTTCCCAGAAAAAGGTGTCAAGACAGCATTGTATGTGGCAGACAATAGATGTCTAACCCCCCGCCTCTATTTAAGCTTGGCTTCTCCATTTTTACGTATATGGCCTCCTTCACACCTCGTTTGTACCAATCAACACCTTTGAATCAACACCTTTGACCCCATGCTGGGTATAATGACCTCTGACCCCATGCTGGGTATAATTACCAGATGTTAATTCAGTTACATATTTATTCCCAGAGAATTCTTGTACAGTCACTCAGAATTGAGAAAGCTCGTTGGAAGAACGAGTGAAACGTTTTCAAGAAATCTACAGTACGTCCAGTTGCCTTGATTTATTCTTTACAGATATATCATGACCTGGATAAATGAGAACCTTCACAGATATATACAAATGTGGTATCTCTGTAATCGTACTGACCCAAAGAATGAAAGTAACAGGTCAGTTTTACTGCATAGAGAACGCCATAAAAACATAACTCATAAAACTGGCTGAATTGTGTTTTTTTTCCCCCAATTCCACCTCATTTGTAATTTTTTTACTGCTTCCCACTACATCATATGCAATAGTAAATTGTGCCAAAAATAAAAAAAAAGTTATGGCTCTGGGAAGGCAAGGAGTGAAAAACAAGAACACAAAAACAGAAAATCGCAGGGTCCTCTAGAGGGCTAAACCCCTTGGCAACATTTAAGGTACATTTACAGTACTGTAGTTATAGCCTCTCCTTCACTAGTGGTCCTGGCCATTTACCCATTTGTATGCTGTGGTCCATAGCAACCAAGCGGTTAAAAAAGAGGGAGAGCTCTGTCACTCTATCACCACCCACATTTGCAATCTGGGGGTGTAAATGGGTCTCAGTGCCAGCTAGAGGCCAAATTAAGGGCCCCAGGTCTACCATCTTTGTACTCTTAGACTCTGCCAGAGACCTAACGTCTTTTCAGAAATACCACTGGCTTTATACCTTTGCAGCTATATTTTCCATGACTCCTGTGCTATCTTTTTCCTCCAGAAGTCAATGGGAGCAGCTCAGTAGTGAGTTCCCTACACTAGAATGTTGACGGAGCTGTGTAGCCCACTTCCAGAAATGGATTTACACCAAACAGCTGGTAGGGGAGGTGCGGGGAAGTCGCCCCTGCCAGTCAGCAAGTGATGGCCTATCTTGAAGATAGGTCATCACTTACTAAAGGCTGGGTCTCAATAGAATCTAAGTAACTGTAATCTTGATATGTTACTGTACATTATTTCCCAAATATTTAAGACAGTCCACATAATAAAACCCTCTTTTACCTTCATGATACAGCTCAAGCATTTTCTTGTACATTATCTTTAAACCTTTTGATTTATAAGGACAGATGAGTCATAGGTATTAGGTGACAGTTTTAATATGGACCCTGTAAAAACCACTTGTCACGTGTGAGCTAGCTGAACAAATAAATGTAACATGTAACTGATGCTTTCTCCAAGCTGGGTGGGCTGCTGATATTAAGTTGCACAAGATCATAACCTGGCCATGACTTATATTTTCAGAATGCCGTATATGATTATTTTAGACTTGCCATAGATTTAACGGAGATGTCCAGTCAGCTTTTAGAAAATAAAAAGTTATAGCACTTGCTAAGATGGAAATGGCGCTGTCTGATGGGGTGCACGTAAACAGTTGCAGCAGTAATGAAAGTCTCAGTCAGGTAATGTACGGCTGCATCCATAGCATCTCTTGCTTGTGCTTGTCCATATGCAGTGAGCTCACATGAGAGGTTAGAGCATGCAGGATGGGAGTGGTTGCAGTGACAAAAATGGGAGTAGTCGTACTCACTGTGGCAGTCCCCACCCTCGCACTCACCAGGCCATACAGTGATAGGAGGGGATACCCTTCTTCCCTCATGGGACACCATGGGCTTTTGGGGGGCTTCTTCTGGGGTGCCCTTGATGTTAGGTAGATGGGTGCAAGGCATAAGGGCAGAAAGAGGGGCCAATGAATAATGGAGGCAATGACCAAGCCCATTTAGTTTTAATAAATAAAGTTTCTCTTTACTAAGTAGATGATGGAGGTTGTAGTACATATGCAAGCAACAGACACAGTTTGATTTATATAACATAGCAGGATTCTCTCAAAGGTTGTATATAGCAAGTGGCAATGATGGTAGTAGTCCTCCCTGAGTCTCTCTGTAGATACACTATGCAATCCTTAGAAATGAGCTATCCTCATAAATGCATTATTCTTTCTGCAATGCACAGTCCATAGGGTGAAGAACGTAGATCGATTGGTCACATGAGGCAATCAACCTTTTGCACATGCAGTAAAGTCTATCAACATAAACATGCGTTCACCTGACTGTCTAAGTCCAGCACAACCTGTCCAGTTGCTTTTTTTTTGGGCCAGCTTTCAGTCTCAGGGATGAAGGTTTCCTGGAATAGGCCTACTTGTCAGTAGCTCACACATACAGTCGTGGCCAAAAGTTTTGAGAATGACACAAATATTAGTTTTCACAAAGTTTGCTGCTAAACTGTTTTTAGATCTTTGTTTCAGTTGTTTCTGTGATGTAGTGAAATATAATTACACGCACTTCATAAGTTTCAAAGGCTTTTATCGACAATTACATGACATTTATGCAAAGAGTCAGTATTTGCAATGTTGGCCCTTCTTTTTCAGGACCTCTGCAATTCGACTGGGCATGCTCTCAATCAACTTCTGGGCCAATTCCTGACTGATAGCAACCCATTCTTTCATAATCACTTCTTGGAGTTTGTCAGAATTAGTGGGTTTTTGTTTGTCCACCCGCCTCTTGAGGATTGACCACAAGTTCTCAATGGGATTAAGATCTGGGGAGTTTCCAGGCCATGGACCCAAAATGTCAATGTTTTGGTCGCCGAGCCACACTTAGTTATCACTTTTGCCTTATGGCACGGTGCTCCATCGTGCTGGAAAATGCATTGTTCTTCACCAAACTGTTGTTGGATTGTTGGAAGAAGTTGCTGTTGGAGGGTGTTTTGGTAACATTCTTTATTCATGGCTGTGTTTTTGGGCAAAATTGTGAGTGAGCCCACTCCCTTGGATGAGAAGCAACCTCACACATGAATGGTCTCAGGATGCTTTACTGTTGGCATGACACAGGACTGATGGTAGCGCTCACCTTTTCTTCTCCGGACAAGCCTTTTTCCAGATGCCCCAAACAATCGGAAAGAGGCTTCATCGGAGAATATGACTTTGCCCCAGTCCTCAGCAGTCCATTCACCATACTTTCTGCAGAAGATCAATCTGTCCCTGATTTTTTTTTTGGAGAGAAGTGGCTTCTTTGCTGCCCTTTTCGACACCAGGCCATCTTTCAAAAGTCTTCGCCTCACTGTGCGTGCAGATGCGCTCACACCTGCCTGCTGCCCTTCCTGAGCAAGCTCTGCACTGGTGGCACTCCGATCCCACAGCTGAATTCTCTTTAGGAGACGATCCTGGCGCTTGCTGGACTTTCTTGGACGCCCTGAAGCCTTCTTAACAAGAATTGAACCTCTTTCCTTGAAGTTCTTGATGATCCTATAAATTGTTGATTGAGGTGCAATCTTAGTAGCCACAATATCCTTGCCTGTGAAGCCATTTTTATCCAACGCAATGATGGCTGCATGCGTTTCTTTGCAGGTCACCATGGTTAACAATGGAAGAACACCAAGCATCACCCTCCTTTTAACATGTCAAGTCTGCCATTTTAACCCAATCAGCCTGACATAATGACCTCCAGCCTTGTGCTCGTCAACATTCTCACCTGAGTTAACAAGACGATTACTGAAATGATCTCAGCAGGTCCTTTAATGACAGCAATGAAATGCAGTTGAAAGTTTTTTTTGGGATTAAGTTAATTTTCATGGCAAAGAAATACTATGCAATTCATCTGATCACTCTTCATAACATTCTGGAGTATATGCAAATTGCTATTATAAAAACTTAAGCAGCAACTTTTCCAATTTCCAATATTTATGTAATTCTCAAAACTTTTGGCCACGACTGTACACATTCACTCTTGGCCTGCTCAGCAAAGACTCAACCAGAGGGGGAAGGGGCACACATGTGATGCAGATGAGGGTAGAACAGGACGGAGGGGGACAGGCAGAGAACAGATGGAATCATTGCAAAGCAGGCAGACTGTGTACTTGACAGCAACACAGACAAGACAGACAGACTGTATACTAAACTGAAATACAGACAGAACTGAAATTTAAGGTCAGGAAAACACATGATAGGTATAAGGCTAGAGCAGAGTTAAGCTAAGACTACAGAGGTCAAGGCATACACCATTAAAGGGTTTGCCCAGGATTTTGATATTGATGGCCACAATCCGCTGTTTCACTGTAGCTAAGGTGCCAGAACTACAAGGCAGGAGCAGTACTTCAGGAAACAGTGGGGTGTAGGGTGTCAGACCCCTGCTGATCTGATACATATACATACAGTACATGTACATTTCTTCCCATTTAATAAATTAGTACAGTAAAGTATTTAGGACTACACTGTACTAACAAAATTTATCAGGAAGCATGTCTAAGAAAAAATAATTTTCTAGGCTTCTGTAAAGGCCGTTGCTAGGTTCCAATAACTTTTCTGCTACTATTATGAAGCTATGCACATAATACAGTAGAACGTGATAATTAGCTGCAGAGAACAAGTAGCCGGTAGAGGTTTGCAAACACTTTTAGCAGTCAGCCTGACACAGCAGTCCTTTAGACTTTCACTCAACAAAATATTCAGGTGTAAATGCAAATTAGCTAAATGCATAGGGGGGAATTTATTAAGCTTGTATGCCAGTTGTTAGGTGTACAAAAATCAGAAATTTTTCAAAAGCAAGCAAACATTTTTGATTTTACTCTTATTATTGCCACAACTATCTCTTTTCTTTTTATAAAAGGGAGGGGCTTGCACAGCCTTACAAATTTAACATTAGGTACTGCTGGCATACATTTCAGTTTCTAGTTCATGAACCTTCAAAAATGCACCCAAATTTTTAAGAGGAGTGCGCCTCTTAATTGAGTGCATTTTACACCAATAGAATTTCCCTAATAATTTTTTTGATAAGGCCATAGGCACACATAATAGGTCCAATCCAATCTTGTGGATTTTGATCTTGGTTTGAAGATGGGAATGCAGTGGATTTGCCAGTGAATTCACTTTTTGCATTGCAAAGAATGAAATATGCAGCAAAAATCCACAACATATGTCGTGATTCTTGGGATTTGAGATGTCATGTTATATGCAGGTTTTAGCATGGGAAAATGTCTGCAGTGTGTCAATGAGCTTTTTAAAAAATTTCACCCACTTTACTGCTGCTGTAAATGCAGATAATGAGCACAAAAATCAGCTGCAGAAAATCAGTTACATTTACATTATATGTGATGATATTCTAATAAAGACTTTGTTAGATAAGATGATTATCTGGCCATTTCATTTTAGCATGCAGAGACCTGGAGATTACACTGTGTATAAACCATATCCATATTAGTTAGTACAATCACAAGCATTTGTAATGCACTGTTCTCACAGGGTCTCAAAGCACAGGGATAGTTGTGGCCGGGGCGACTCCCTGAGAAGTTAGTGGCAGCCAACACACTCAATGCCAAAATAGAATCAATTTTCTAGGAAGCCAATTTGCTTATCTGCATATTTTTGGAGTGTGGGGAGGAAACCCACACAAACACACGGAAAACATACAAACTCCATGTACTGCAAAGTACCAGCGCTAACCACTCAGCCACCATACACAGTTTAAGCCCTTGGCATCTTGTGTGTATGTATCGATTCATTGAACCCAGGGCCGGCGCCACCTGTAAGGCGACCTAGGCAGCCGCCTAGGGTGCAATTTAGCAGGGAGCGCCGGCCCCGTGCGGTTTAAAAAAAAAAGCATTGCCGCAAGTTGTTTTTTTTTTAAGTACAGCGGCGGGCCCTCCCCCGCACCGGGCAGCTGCCGCACTGCCCAGAGAGGGGGACTGACAGGAGGGAAGCGCCTCTAATGTAGCGTGGCCGAGCTCTGTTCGGTCCGCGGTACAGAAGCTTTTGTTTCCTGTACCCGGCTGGACTGACAGGAAGTGCTCACTTAGTGTGCACTTCCTTTCAGTCCGGCCGGGTACAGGAAACAAATGCTCATGTACCGCGGACCGAACAGAGCTCGGCCACGCTACACTAGAGGTGGGGGGAAAATGGAATGAGAGTGACAAGGGAGTGGGGGGGAATGAGAGTGACAAGGGAGGGGGAGGAAATGATGAGAGTGACAAGGGAGTGGGGGGGATGAGAGTGACAAGGGAGGTGGGGAGGAAATGATGAGAGTGACAAAAAAAGTGGGGGGGAATGAGAGTGACAAGGGAGGGGGGAGAAAATGATGAGAGTGTCAAGGGAGTGGGGGGGGGAAATGAGAGTGACAAGGGAGGGGGGAGGAAATGATGAGAGTGACAAGGGAGTGGGGGGGGAATGAGAGTGACAAGGGAGGGGGGGAGGAAATGATGAAAGTGACAAGGGAGTGGGGGAATGAGAGTGACAAGGGAGGGGGGAAATGAGAGTGACAAGGGAGGGGGGGGAGGAAATGATGAGAGCGACAAGGGAGTGGGGGGGATGAGAGTGACAAGGGAGTGGGGGGGAATGAGAGTGACAAGAGAGTGGGGGGGATGAGAGTGACGAGGGAAGGAGAGAAGAGAGTGACGAGGGAGGGGGGAGAAGAGAGTGACAAGGGAGGGAGGGGGGAGAAGAGAGTGACGAGGGAGGGGGGGAGAAGAGAGTGACGAGGGAGGGAGAGAAGAGAGTGACGAGGGAGGGGGGAGAAGAGAGTGACAAGGGAGGGAGGGGGGAGAAGAGAGTGACGAGGGAGGGGGGGAGAAGAGAGTGATGAGGGAGGGAGAAGAGAGTGACAAGGGAGGGAGGGGGGAGAAGAGAGTGACAAGGGAGGGGGGAGAAGAGAGTGACAAGGGAGGGGGAGAAGAGAGTGACAAGGGAGGGAGGGGGGAGAATAGAGTGACAAGGGAGGGAGGGGGGAGAAGAGAATGACAAGGGAGGGGGGAGAAGAGAGTGACAAGGGAGGGGGGAGAAGAGAGTGACAAGGGTGGGAGGGGGGAGAACAGAGTGACAAGGGAGGGGGGAGAGAGTGACTAGGGAGGGGGGAGAGAGTGACAAGGGAGGCGGAGAGAAGAGTGTGATAAGGGAGGGGGGAGAAGAGAGTGACAAGGGAGGAGGGGGAGAAGAGAGTGACAAGGGAGGGAGGGGGAGAAGAGAGTGACAAAGGAGGGGGGAATGAGAATGACAAGGGAGGAGGAAATGAGAGTGACAATGGGGGAAATGAGAGTGACAAGGGAGTGGGGGGGTGAGAGTGACAAGGGAGGGGAGGAATGAGAGTGACAAGGGAGGGGGGGAATGAGAGTAACAGGGGAGGGGGGGAAATGAGAGTGACAAGGGAGGGGGGGAGAGAAGAGAGTGACAAGGGAGGGGGAGAAGAGAGTGACAAGGGAGGGAGGGGGGGAGAAGAGAGTGACAAGGGAGGGAGGGGGGGAGAAGAGAGTGACGAGGGAGGGAGGGGGAGAAGAGAGTGATGAGGGAGGGGGGAGAAGAGAGTGACGAGGGAGGGAGAGAAGAGAGTGACAAGGAAGGGGGAGAAGAGAGTGACAAGGGAGGGAGGGGGGAGAAGAGAGTGACGAGGGAGGGGGGGGGAGAAGAGAGTGATGAGGGAGGGAGAAGAGAGTGACAAGGGAGGGAGGGGGGAGAAGAGAGTGACAAGGGAGGGGGGAGAAGAGAGTGACAAGGGAGGGGGAGAATAGAGTGACAAGGGAGGGAGGGGGGAGAAGAGAATGACAAGGGAGGGGGGAGAAGAGAGTGACAAGGGAGGGGGGAGAAGAGAGTGACAAGGGTGGGAGGGGGGAGAAGAGAGTGACAAGGGTGGGAGGGGGGAGAAGAGAGTGACAAGGGAGGGGGGAGAGAGTGACTAGGGAGGGGGGAGAGAGTGTGACAAGGGAGGGGGGAGAAGAGAGTGACAAGGGAGGAGGGGGAGAAGAGAGTGACAAGGGAGGGAGGGGGAGAAGAGAGTGACAAGGGAGGGAGGGGGAGAAGAGAGTGATGAGGGAGGGGGGAGAAGAGAGTGACGAGGGAGGGAGAGAAAAGAGTGACGAGGGAGGGGGGAGAAGAGAGTGACAAGTGAGGGAGGGGGGAGAAGAGAGTGACGAGGGAGGGAGAGAAGAGAGTGACGAGGGAGGGGGGAGAAGAGAGTGACAAGGGAGGGAGGGGGGAGAAGAGAGTGACGAGGGAGGGGGGAGAAGAGAGTGATGAGGGAGGGAGAAGAGAGTGACAAGGGAGGGAGGGGGGAGAAGAGAGTGACAAGGGAGGGGGGAGAAGAGAGTGACAAGGGAGGGGGAGAATAGAGTGACAAGGGAGGGAGGGGGGAGAAGAGAATGACAAGGGAGGGGGGAGAAGAGAGTGACAAGGGAGGGGGGAGAAGAGAGTGACAAGGGTGGGAGGGGGGAGAAGAGAGTGACAAGGGAGGGGGGAGAGAGTGACTAGGGAGGGGGGAGAGAGTGACAAGGGAGGCGGAGAGAAGAGTGTGACAAGGGAGGGGGGAGAAGAGAGTGACAAGGGAGGAGGGGGAGAAGAGAGTGACAAGGGAGGGAGGGGGAGAAGAGAGTGACAATGGAGGGGGGGAAGAGAGTGACAAGGGAGTCCCTAGAGCCAGACCAAGAGCCAGACTGCAGCCAGAGACCAGATCATCTTATTGTCCTGGTGGTAAGTAGACAATGCAATATGTTTATTATTTAATTGTTTAGTTATTAATACTACATTCAAAACTAATTTACCTCACATTAAAAGGACACTATAGTCACAGAACCACTACAGTTTAATGTAGTGGTACTGGTGTCTATAGCCTGTACCTGCAGAGAAAAGACCCTGTGCAATACTGGTGGTAAAGGAGCACTACAGTGCCAGGAAAACAAACTCATTTTCCTGGCACTATATAGTTGTTAGGAGTGGGGCACCCTCGTGCCCCCCCTCCCCCTTCAGCCACTTACCTTTCTCCAGCGCCGGCACTGGTAACTCTTCTCCCCGATCCTCCTCTCTGCTGCGAATGCGCATGCGCACGCATTCAAAACTATGTTCCGCGTCTTCCCACTGTAATTTTCACAGTGAGAATCGCGGAAGCACCTCTACCGGCTTTCAGGGAGACAGCTACAAGAAGCTTAATTAACCATAAGGGAAGCATAGCAGTTCTTTTAATTTAAATGCTGATGTCATGATATGGGCAGATCATCTGATAAAGGGGGGGGGGGGGGGCGGAAATTTTTATCTTGCCTAGGGCAGCAAAAATCCTTGCATCTTCCCTGATTGAACCTTTCCCTGTAGCAGTGCAAGGGTTAATTCCCTTTTTGTTCTCTGTTAGCTGTTTAACTAATGAGCTCGTCAGCCCTCCTATATATGCTAGACTGTTTGTTCCACTCCTTTTCTGGGCAATAGATTCCTTTTGGTTTCTTTTGCTTGCTAGGCCCTGCAAAAACTATAATCCCTTTATTTGTCAGTGTACTGCCTTCTGCTTGTTTTCAGGATCCAGACTTTCCACCACCTGACCTATGCCTGTTCACCTGACACTGTGCCACCTGCCCTGACCTTTGGACTGTTTCACAACAGATTTGCACATTCCTGACTAGGTATGTTGTCTGATCCCTCGATACTTGGCATTATTGTCTCTGACCCCAATGGGTCAGTAACCAACCACACCAGGACTATTCCAATAAGTAATGTCCTGGTGGCTCCACTGCTGTGAAGGCCAGATCCCTGTATAGGAATTTAAGGTTGAAAATCAGGGGATTGCCAGGATAATGCACTAGTCAAACCAGTTGGTTCCCACTCACTGCCTATAACAGAGGTCCAGCAGAACATTGTGGCTTCTCTTATATCCTTATAAAAGATTACTTCTAGACACAATGTGCTCAATCTACCTCATGCCTGGTCTACCTATGAAAAGTATTATAGGAATATTCTGGTTAATAAAGCCCAATTGCTATATAAACTATAAATGATATTAAAGGTGGACTTCATGGCTTAGGTTGATATTCTGGACTTCGGTATTTTAGGCTCACTTGAAAAATATATTTTGAGGGTCTTCTCATGAAATAAACCTATACCATCAATACAGATTAATACATTATTTGTTAAATAACCCAAAATGTGGTAACCCCAGGAGCAAGTGACTTGGGAACTGTCGTCATTGTGTCAGATAATAAATATCTCATGTGTCTCAGAAACATCAAGATGAGAAAATCTATTTGTTATAACTTCATATCATCAGTCTTGTTTATTAGATAAATAAATATACCTTGTAAGTCCAATGACACAACAGCAGTATCGTCCTCCAGTCCTTCAATGACTTCACATTTGTATTTGCCATAGTCTTCCAGTGTTATGTCAGTAATCACAAGTGAAGCATCATTTTCACTTGCTCCTTGTAGGTAAACCCTTCCCTGGTAGCTGCCATAACTCCTCTTGTGATGCCCCATTGAAACGAAGACATCCACTTCCTTGAGGTAATCTGAAGTCAGTTTTGTCCATTTGATACGGATTTTATGAGATGGTGATCCAGAGTTCACTGAGTCATGTAAAAACTTGCATGGCAATGTTGCATTACCACCTCGATGGGAAATTACTTTTGTTTGCTCTACCTCCACATAAAGACGAGGATCATCCTCTGAAACACAGTTAAAGAGGTTTAATTAGAAAAGTCATAAGAATTGAATTTCCTTTCTTTCCTTTTCACTAGAAACTGGAGTGAAAAAAATCACAAATTTTGGTGCACACACAATCTTTGCTCCAAAATTATTGCCTTAGCGGGGATTTTATGCCTCTCTCACCACTTTAGAAAAGTGCGTGGGAAAGAAGGTTAGCTAGGCAAAGAGTTGCAAGCCACAGTTATCAAATGCAACTTTTCAAAGTTACAGAATCTGTTGCTTCACAAGGAGGATGGTGTTAAAACTGGAATAAACTTTCTATGCAAAAGAGTTATTTTTAAAGATACAGCCATAAATACAACATAATCTCATAAAGGGAACCTATCCTGTTGAACATAGTGTTTGAGCTGTAGGCAGCATGTTATAGAGCAGGAGGAGCTGGGCAGATTGATGTATAGTTTTATGGGAAAAGATCCAGTATAACTTGTAACTAATTCATTTAAATTCTTGATCATTCTGGTCATGCACATAGAGGGAAGGCTGTCAATCCCTGACAGGACCGTCTCCTTGACTTCAAAGCCCAGAATGAGCAGTAATATAAATGAATGAAATACATGTTGTGCTGGATCTTTTCCTATAAAACTATATATCAATCTGCTCTGCTCCTCCTGCTCTATAACCTGCTGCTGGCATATTAAACTGCAATTTCCTGGTGACAGGTTGCCTTTAAGGATTAGGCCTAGTTTGAATGCAGATTTTTTTTGGGTCTCCACATTTTCAAAAATCATAACTTTTTTACTTTTCTGTCGATGTAGCAGTATAGTGAGCTGTATTTTCGAATGGCACATAAAAACAGAAGCTGCTACAGTAGCTCCACATACCGGTATTATACATTGCAATAATAAAGTCCAAGGAACACTACCTAATTATCACAACCTAGAAATTAACATGCTGGTACAAAAATAATTGGATAATTAAATAGTTTACACTTTCACAATAAAATCACTTTATTTTTATGTATTTGTATTGCTGCATTCCAAGAGTTATAACATTTTCATTTTTCGATGAACTTACCTTTATGCACACATGTTGCTCACAAAAAGTACATATTTCACTTACACCTCAGACTTATATTGATAAATATGCAAATCTATCTCTCTGTCAAGTGCAGAATCAGAATCCGGGCAGGACATGGCTAACCCTAGCTGAGACAACCCTCCACCACTGAGACAACCCTCACTGTTGTGCTAAGCCCTGCCAATATACCCCATAGCTAAAACAAAAAATAAAAACTCCAACTCACGCTCCTGTCCCTAACCCTCTTATTCTTGCACCCAAATGGAGCTGGTCCAGCAGTATGTCTGACCCTGTATTATGCTCATTGCAATATGTTATGACTGTGTGTTTTTTTCCTGAAATATACTGATAATGAGTCTGATTAAATTGATCTTGATTTTTATGAAGCATGAAAGTCTGAAAAAGCTTATTAATGATTTGTTAGCGAGAGTGGGGTTACATATGGGCTTTTACCTTTCTAAGGGAAAATCACAATGGAAATTGTATTATGTAGAATGTCAATTACTGTTTTCTTCCCAGTAACCTTCCCTATAACATTAAATACTTAATTATCCTTTAATCGATGACTTATACCATGGATGCTGAGCCGAAACATTAAACTAATAAGCAGAACAATCTATAAAGTTGGATTTAAAAAATAAAATGAAACTTAGAACGGAAAGAAAAGATTGTGCAGCCCTTCCAGATAAAGATCTCATTAGAGTGACCTTTTTTCAGGATTCTTAGAGGATACATTGTAAATGGTTAGCAACTATTGGCCTAAGAGGCAAAAAGCCAAGATTACAATAGCACCAGCTACAAAGCTACATATTTTCAATGATAGTAATGTATTGGAGATAATTATTAAACTACCTAAAATAAATACTTTCTTTATTGCCTACATCAACCAATCACAGCTCAGTTTTAATGCTTTACAGTGCTCTTGAAAAATAAAAGCTGTGCTATGATTGGTTGATATGGGTTATAGACAGTTTTTCTGGGTTATAGTCAGTTTTTCTTTTAGACTGTTTTCATAAATCTCCTCCAATTCAATTTATTATAGTTGATCATGCTCAGTGAGCCAAACATACATCAGTGATTTTTTTTTCCATTCTTTATTCTTTTCAGTCATGTTTGGTCAGTGTTTTGCATCAATAATTAGCAGAAAATAAATTGAGAAATGTACATGAAAGCTTATGCTTCTTTTAGGTTTTGGTCCAAATTCTGGTTTTGACTAGCAAATACTGATGCAAAGTACTGCCCAAAATATTGCTATGTAAAAGTGGCTTAAATGGGTATTCCCATCTTGGACTTTGAGGGCATATCACTAGGATATGCCATTAATGTCAGATTGTTGTCCCACATCTGGAACCTGCTCCTGTCTCCAGAACAGGACCCCTGAAGTGAACAAAGAGCAGCCATGCATGTGAAGCCATCCTCCATTCACTATTATAGGAGTCTGAAAAATAGATATATAGACTATTTCTGGCAGTCCATAGCGGTTAATGAAGAGGTGGCCACGCTTGTTCAGTATGCTCTTCATTCACTACTATGGACTTCTGAAAATAGCAGAGTGAACGAGCTTGTCTATTTTCGGAACTCCAATAGTGATGAATGGAGAGCAAACCACACAAGCGCTATGTGGTCTCCTTAACTTTGGGGGCCCTGTTCTTTAGATAGGAGCATGTCCCAGAGGTTGGACCCACACCTACCTGACCTTGATGGTATATCCTAGCAATATGCCATTAATGTCCCAGATGGACCAATCCCTTTAAGGCTTTGGCTATATTGTAATATGAGGTCTTGCACAAAAATTGCAAGCAGCAAACTGTTTTACTCGTGTTGTCATTACAATTGTCTTTCTTATACAATTTTAAATACAAATTTGTGTTGCTAGCTGAGCAGATTGATATACGGATGTAGCAAGGTTAACAGACAAACTCAACTCAAATTTCTTAACTCATCGCGTTATCTTGAAACAAAAGCCATTGAAAAGCAATTGAAGGTGTTTGCTTAAAGCATTTAGTTTAGATAACACGTCTCAGAAAGCATGTATGTTAACTCTACTACATCTGTACAGTGCATTTAGAAAGTCGTCAGACCTTCATCTTTTCATATTTTGTTATGTTAAGGCCTTATGCTAAAATAAAGAAAAAAAATCAAGTTTCCCCCATCAATCTGCACTCCATACCCCATAATGACAACATTAAAACAGAATTTTAGAAATGTTTGCAAATTTATTGAAAATGAAAAACTAGCAAGGACTCAAGTATTCAGACCCTTTAGTATGACACTTGAAACTTAGCTCTGGGGGCCTTCCTTTCCTTATGATAATTTTTGTGATGTTTTTACACCTTGATTGGAATCCACTTGTCGTAAATTTAGTTGATTGGACATGATTTGGAAAGACAGACACCTGCTTATATATAAGGTCTCACAGCTGAATGTCTGAGCAAAAATCAAGCCATGAGGAGGAAAGAACTGCATGTAAAGCCCAGAGACAGGATTGTGTGGAGGCACAGATCTGGAGAAGGGTATAAAGAAATGTCTGATGCACTGAAAGTTCCCAAGAGCACAGTGGCTTCCATAATTCTTAAATGGAAGAAATTTTGAGCAACCAGGACTCTTCCTAGAGCTAGCCACCCGACCAAACTAAATAATCAGGGGAGAAAGGCCTTGGTAAGAGAGTTGACCCCAAAACTCATGGTCATTCTGGCTGAGCTCCAAAGATCCTGTGTGCAGATAGGAGAAACTCCATAAGGTAAACCATCCCTGCAGCACACCATCAATCTTGGCTTTATGATAGAGTGGCCAGAAAGAAGCCTCTCTTCAGTTAAAGTTACATGAAAGTTTGCACACAAAAAAAAGCACCTAAAAGGTTCTCAGTCTGTGAGATCCAAGATTCTCTGGTGTGATGAATCCTCAACTCTAAGCATCATGTTTGCAGGAAACCAGACACTACTCATCACCTGCCGCATACCATCCCTACAATGAAGCATGGTGGGGGCAGCATCATGCTGTGGGGGTGTTTTTCAGTGGCTGGGACAGGGAGACTAGTCAGGGTTGAAGGAAAGATGAATGAAGTAAAGTACAGAGATATTCTTAATGAAAACCTGATCCAGAGTGCTCTGGACCTCAGAGTAGGTGGAAGGTTTACCTTCCAACAAGACAATGTTTCTTGTTTACTTTAATTAAAAGAAAAGGAAACCTTGATACCAGAATGCTAGCTGTAGTGCTTTAAACACACACATAGGGCTAGATTTATCAAACAGGCGTCTTCTATGAAATTTTCAATACCCCAGCAATGCTGAGAGGATGCATGACGAGGGGCACACCGCATCATAAATTGATGCAGTCCATGGACTAGACTGTTTTCAGTCAGCATGTTTGCAAGAAAGATGGCGTAAATTATATGCCGGGGCTGATGGCCCTGACCACGCCCTGCCCTTGCCATTCCCCCCTTTTCGGAAAATGGTGAGGGTGCATAAAAACGGCAATTGACAAAATTTAGTTACAATGGCATTTAAAAATCCCTGGACGCATAATAAATGAGTTTTTTTCATAGTTTAGAATGTCAAAGAACCCCCTCAAAGAACAGATGTCTATTTAAAAAAAAATACTTGTATTCTTCATGAAAAATAAAAAAAAATTGGGGCACCTTTTCTTAAAATTCTGTATTGTGCCATTCCTTTGTGACCAGTTAGGGGTGTGCTCCTTCACAGTCTGGCATTGTCCAATCAGTGTTAACAGTGCCAAACTTTGCAGGGACACACTGGGAAGGGGAATGGTAACATTCAGTGTCAATTTATTCACAAAGTATTCAGGAGGAATTAAAGAGGAACGACACAACACAGAATTGTAAGAAAGGATTATCTACAGTTGATATTGCTTCTATGGGGAACAATCATGTCAAAAGAGGTGCCAGGTCTCCTTTTTTAGTTGAGGGTTATGATCTTACAAAGAATGTAGCATATTTTACGTAAGCACAGCTCCACAAAGTTGGAAATATTTTACAACCTCCACGAATTTCATGCATAACACTGAATCGTTTTGAAACATTTACATTTGTCACTGTTTCTGTACTTTTGCAAATGTCTAAACATCTGTGTCCCCAATTGCTTTGTGCATAAAGCAGAAGTGGGAACAAGTGAGTGGAGTTGATTGAAGAATGATTAGGAGACCTTGGGAAGGTTATAGAGAATGAACACAGTCCTCATAGTGCAATGCTTTACTGGGGACATTGAGGACAAATGTGAAAACACAGACGGTGATAAGAATGCAAGGCAGCACGTAAACCAGCAAAGTAGTACAAGGAAATTTGTAAGTCATTGGCTGTATTCCAAATGAAGTCGATGCATTGTACTAGTATAATGTTGTTATAAATGCGTGCACTTTGTTAGAATCATTACATTTTTTCTCAAGTTCTAACATGTCTATTTATTTTAGCATCTAAGAATCGTAACTAGTTGTTATTAGCATTCACATTATAAAAGAAACTTTTTGCCAGAACAAGCTATTCTTTCCTTAATAAAAGTGGCTTAACTCCCATTTATATTCAGAGGTTATAAATACCATATGAATCATTTGGAATTCCCTCTAAAGAAATAGACAGTATTTGTTCAGAAAGAATCTCGGAAATATACAGTCTCATTAGAGTGTTTCAATGACCTTTCAATGGCTTTGCAAATTGGATTAATAGACAGCTGTAACTTGCTATATTGCCACTCCATTAACTGGGTGCCATAACACTGTACTCCAACATGTTTACTGCATTTAAGTCTAATGAGAGCAACTAACAATTATCCCATGTTATTGTGCTGTCCTTCTTTCTGTAAAACCTAACATGAATCTGTAGAATACAGTGGAAAGCCAATAAAGGCAAACAAAAAGGCTTCAAAAAACAAAAAAAATGATGCCCGCTCACAAGTGTGGCAGGCACCATATCCGCTGGCTGCCTGCTTTAGTGTGACTGGCAGTAATGCCAATTACGAACTTTTAATCCTTCAGATGCCTGAATGAAAAGTCAAAATGGTGGATTTAGCAATTTTTGGTCACTTCACCTCTCGCAAAAAATTAAATAAAAAAGGCATACATGCTCCAAAATGGTATCAATAAAAAGTAAAGATTGCCCGGCAGAAAATGAACCTTCACACAATTACATAAACGTAAATAAAAAAGTTATAGGGGTCAGAATGTCAGAAAGTTTTTTTTTCAGTATTAAAAAGTAAGAAAAACTATACATATGTGGTATCGCTGTAATCATACTGACCTTGAGAATGAAAGTAACAGATCAGTTTTACCATATAAGGAATGCCGTAAAAACAAAACCCATTGTATACAATATTAAATGGTGGAATTAAAAAGTGCAACTTGTCCCACAAAAAAACAAGCCCTCATACGTCTAGGTTAATGGAAAAATAAAAAAGTTATGGCCTTGGAAAGGCAGGGAATTAAAAAACAAAAAAGCAAAAATAAAAAAACCCAATGGGGCTGAAAAGGTTAATTGTGTCTTTACCTGTAAATTACAGAAAAAAACATTAGCAATTTTGCTACTGTTTAATACTTTGTGTACTAAACCCGTGACTATGTTTATACAGTATAGGCCTCATAATAAAATGTCTGGTAAACGGAAGAGTGGAAAATGAAAGATGCAAGCCTCATCATCTGAGAATCAGCATGTGGGTGGCTTTACTAGTGCAAACAGCAGTAGCAGCACCAGCCATTCAACCTCCTTGTGGGGTGCCTTCTTTTTTCCTAAGTCAGAATTTGGCATGCCATGTTCAGGCGGAGGCGGAGGAATGGACAGCTTTGTTGGTGGTAATGGCAGTAGAAGTGACACTTGTAGCCATGGTGGTGGTGGTGGTGATGATAGGGACAAGTGGTAGCCCTGGCGAGAATGGTACTTGAGGGCAAATAGCAGGGAAGGAGTGGGGCCACGGAGCCCCTGAAGACATATTACAGTTAGATTGCCTCAACGGCAATAAAGAGTAGAGGCAATGTAAGGCCAGAACCTCTGACAGAGCCAGATCTGCTTCTATTATGGTCAGCTCTTGAACTGGTGATGTTACTGATATTGTGAGCACAGACCTACACCAAGCTTGGCTGCTGCTAGCAATGTGTGAGCATCTCCCATCTGGCAGTTATTATCTAAAATGCCGGAAGACAAAAGCATTCCTATGTGCAAGATCTGAGGGATTAAATTGATCAGTGGTCATTCAAGAACAAATGTAGGCACCATTGCTCTATTGCAGCACATGAAGCGTCATCACCAGATCCTGTGGGAAATTAGAAGTGGCTGCCACTTAACAGAACATGAGTATCTGCAGCCACATGCAGTGCAGTGTCCTTGTCATTGTCATCATCAGTTGCTGCTTCTCCCATTCAGACTCCTCCTCCTATTCTGCTCCCTGATTAGCCATTGATAACGGATAATCTTGCAATCTCATAATGTGCAAGATTAACTCCCACCTGGCCAAGTTGCTGATGGTGCATTTGCTGCCGCACCACTTAGTGGATTCGGCTGCCTTTAGTCTGCTGATGGTGTACATTCAGCTGTACTGGAAGATACTTAGCCGCTATTATTTTGCCTCTCCAAAAAAGCCATCCCTGACTTGTACTGTCATATGGCAGGGAATGTGGGTTGCTCCTTGCAATTTTCACTGTGTGGCATAGTGGACACCTTGAGCAGCTGTTATCAGCAGAAACAGTACATGTTTGAGTCAATGTTTTGCATGGCAGCGGCAACGCAGCACCACAGCAAGAAGGCCAAGTCCTATTGACACCTCCATGTTTCTGTTGGTCTGGTTTCTACACCAGGCACTTATACACCTCCTCCATGTTCATCTCAATGACATCCTCCTGTCCTCAACAGAGCAGGGAAAAGCATTGCTTCCACTCACCCTCCCACCTATCATATGTGTAAAGTGAAGCATTGCAATGCCATGTTAGAGCTGATTGGCTTGGGTGAAAGTAGCAACACAGCTGATCAGTTGCTAAAGTGCATCAAGCAGCAAACATCCAGCTGGCTGTATTCCCAACAACTACAACTGGGCAAGGTTGTCAATGATAATGGAGGGAACATGGTGGCCACACTGCATTTGGGGAAATAAAACATGCTACGTAATAAATTTAGCAATGCAACCTTTTTTTTCCCTTTTTGTGCCTGCGCTAGTTTCTTGCACCTATACAAGCGCAGATAAAAGCTTCATACTAAGTTGACCAAATACTTTAATCTATGCTTGCAGGAAATTAGCACATGTGCAGTGTGTTTCAATCTAGGTTGCCAATGGACTTGTCTAGATACATGCCCCTCCATCTACTGCCATTTTATTGATGTGATCATCATCCGGTCTTGGAAGAAGGAATTGCTAAAAAGTGAGAAAATGGTGCAGTAAAAGGACAGCAAGGGCAGTTTTCAGCACATGGGACAGATTCACTGTATGCTGTAAAAAGATTTATTTTTTTCCAGAAAATGACAATATTCAGGCTGAGATGGAGCAGAATTTAATAAATTCCATATTTAGCTCTTGACATATTTCACATTGAACATATAATCCCGCCATCTTCCTGGCAGAATGCCAGGATAATTGTAAAATAATTAGCGGTGCTAATTATGATTCTCACCACCCAGTGCATTTACATTTGGGCCGATCTGACAACCGGCCTTTGGGCATCAGTATCTGAGATTGGACAGCGCTGGCATGGATATCTATGTCAACAGGGCCTTTAAAGCTGTGGGAACATCGAATAACACCCTAGCCATTCTGGCAGCAGACAACCGAATCCATTTTATATGACACATTAATGAGATCCCACATTTCACATCAGAAGACCTACAGCTGTCATTTACATATGTCACAGCATTTATGTATCCCTTCTGCAATTTTAAGTTTAACCTTTTCCTGTCACGATTGACCATGAGTCTATATTTTTTTTTTTTTTACATTTTTCCTATCCATGTTTATCTCAATAAATAAATGCAGACCGAATAAATTTGCCTTAGCCCGACAACGTGCAAGCTTTGAATTTTCATGGCATGTTGACTTATAACTACCGATGCCAAATCTGATAAGCTGACATGCACTGCAGATTTTGATCTTGCTGCAGATGCATAGTGGAGAAAAAAACACAGAAATATAAGTCCCATATGTATACGGATGATAGAACACTGAGTGCAATGTTAGTAGCATGCAGTCATATTATACAGTAGGATATTACTATATATCTCCCATCTTTAGACTGAAGGACACTGCAGTAACATTAAATGGCTGTGATCAGAGAGAGAGAGAAATACCATATTGCAGAACTGGAAACTCAGGGTCACTTGAAAATGAGCAGCAAACATTGCAGAGTCAGAATACAAATGCAAACTTAGCAAAAGTAAAAAGAGAGGTTGGATGAGGGTTAAGTCAATGCAGCATAATATGAGCCAGAGAGCCAGGAAGCAAGCAGCCACATATTGTATATCACATATAAGCCTGCAAACAAATCTACTCGTCTACTTTTAACGTAGACTTACCATGGACGTGAATGATCCTGTCATGGTGCAGCGTGGAGTTCCTGGCTTGATGATCAGCCCAACAGAAAGATATTAGCACCAGGAAAAGTACCTTCTTCATCTTCCGATACCAAATGGATCTTCCTCACTGAAAATGCATAAGATAAAAAGAAGCTTGTGAAAACTGCTGCTCCTGCTGCCTAACTTGTGACAGCATTACCATCAGTGGGGGAAATGCCTAACAACATTGCTTGTCCTCCTGTTCTGTCCTACAGAAGTTACTGCATCTGATATTGCATCAGGTAAATGTTGAAACAACCATCTAGAGGTCTTATAGCAGAGCATAATAACCAGGACATAGCTATGGAAGTAGAATGATAGGTTTGCATTTTTAGAAGTTAAGTAACAGATTGTAAATTGCTACTTAATCGTACATAGCAAAATAGATCTAGAAATTCTATATTTTATAGTTGCGCAGGTTGTTTTCATGTCCAATATAACCTGATATGTACCGACGTATGTGAAATCATTCATTTGGACAGCACCGTACGCTACCACTGCAGTTGTTTAGATTGATTCTTAAATCCCTGCTACCTAGAATGCTGACATGTGTATTTAAGGTCTATATGGGCAATCGCTGCAATCAATCTCTGCAGAGAGAACCTTAAGGGTACGGTCAGGTTTACTGATGCAGTTTTAGAAGCCAACATCATAAAAAGAAGCAAAAGTATGAAGGACAGATATGACTTCAACTCTTTTTTTTAATTCACTCCCTTTGACTTCCAAAAGTGCATCAGTAAACCTGTGACCGTACCCTCAAGGTTCTCTCTGCAGGGGCTGATTGCAGCGATTGCCCATAGACCGTAAAATACACGTGGCCCTATCCTAAGACTCTTAGAAATATATAGGGAAAAAAAGGTTAAAAATGACAAAACAAAATTAAGCAACAGAATGTATGACAAGGAGAATGATAAGAATAATATAAAACATTAATAGTGCTAAGGGTTAAAAAGCCCTATATAACAAGATATTTATGTGATGAGCAGAATAGGCAATATTCGTTTTAGCAATATTTTTGGCCTAATATTCGCGATAAATTCGCAAATTCTAGAATTCATGATCTCCAGTCATTATTTTCTTGATTGCGAAAATCGGCAATGTAATATGCGCATATTGCGTGCGCAATACAGGCGTGACTCACTTTTGCTAAATTTTTCAAGCTACTAGAAGCTTCCTGAGACTGGAGAAAATGCACAGTACAGTAATCCCTATCACACTACCTAACAACCTGCACTGGAACCTATCAGCTACACTATATCACTATCTAACCTACACTGACTATCTGCCACTAACTATCTGTATTATATACAGTATATGAGCTAACTAACTATCTAATGTAATTGGATAAGGAATAGGATCCAGATGAAAGCACAGAGCACAGCAATGACACTGCTCTCTCTCTCTCAGAACTGCAAAAAACAGCAGAAAATGGCTGCTGGCGAGTTTCTTATATACAGTAAGGGGTAGGCAACTTTCCTATTGGTTGCTAGGAATGTTGCTAAGCTCAAACAAAGATATTGCAGCCTTCTCATTGGCCCACAAGCAAGAAGCAGGAGGGTACTGATGAAAAAAAATTCTAGAATATTCACAATTATGAAGATATAGCACTACAGTCGTGGCCAAAAGTTTTGAGAATGACATAAATATTAGTTTTCACAAAGTTTGCTGCTAAACTGCTTTTAGATCTTTGTTTCAGTTGTTTCTGTGATGTAGTGAAATATAATTACACGCACTTCATACGTTTCAAAGGCTTTTATCGACAATTACATGACATTTATGCAAAGAGTCAGTATTTGCAGTGTTGGCCCTTCTTTTTCAGGACCTCTGCAATTTGACTGGGCATGCTCTCAATCAACTTCTGGGCCAATTCCTGACTAATAGCAACCCATTCTTTCATAATCACTTCTTGGAGTTTGTCAGAATTAGTGGGTTTTTGTTTGTCCACCAGCCTCTTGAGGATTGACCACAAGTTCTCAATGGGATTAAGATCTGGGGAGTTTCCAGGCCATGGACCCAAAATGTCAATGTTTTGGTCCCCGAGCCACTTAGTTATCAATTTTGCCTTATGGCACGGTGCTCCATCGTGCTGGAAAATGCATTATTCTTCACCAAACCGTTGTTGGATTGTTGGAAGAAGTTGCTGTTGGAGGGTGTTTTAGTACCATTCTTTATTAATGGCTGTGTTTTTGGGCAAAATTGTGAGTGAGCCCACTCCCTTGGATGAGAAGCAACCCCACACATGAATGGTCTCAGGATGCTTTACTGTTGGTATGACACAGGACTTATGGTAGCGCTCACCTTTTCTTCTCCGGACAAGCCTTTTTCCAGATGCCCCAAACAATCGGAAAGAGGCTTCATCGGAGAATATGACTTTGCCCGAGTCCTCAGCAGTCCATTCACCATACTTTCTGCAGAAGATCAATCTGTCCCTGATGTTTTTTTTGGTGAGAAGTGGCTTCTTTGCTGCCCTTCTTGACACCATGCCATCTTCCAAAAGTCTTCGCCTCGCTGTGCGTGCAGATGCACTCACACCTGCCTGCTGCCATTCCTGAGCAAGCTCTGCACTGGTGGCACTGTGATCCCGCAGCTGAATCCTCTTTAGGAGACGATCCTGCCACTTGCTGGACTTTCTTGGATGCCCTGAAGCCTTCTTAACAAGAATTGAACCTCTTTCCTTGAAGTTCTTGATGATCCTATAAATTGTTGATTGAGGTGCAATCTTAGTAGCCACAATATCCTTGCCTGTGAAGCCATTTTTATGCAACGCAATGATGGCTGCACGCGTTTCTTTACAGGTCACCATGGTTAACAATGGAAGAACAATGATTTCAAGCATCACCCTCCTTTTAACATGTCAAGTCTGCCATTTTAACCCAATCAGCCTGACATAATGATCTCCAGCCTTGTGCTCGTCAACATTCTCACCTGAGTTAACAAGACGATTACTGAAATGATCTCAGCAGGTCCTTTAATGACAGCAATGAAATGCAGTGGAAAGGTTTTTTGTGATTAAGTTAATTTTCATGGCAAAGAAGGACTATGCAATTCATCTGATCACTCTTCATAACATTCTGGAGTATATGCAAATTGCTATTATAAAAACTTAAGCAGCAACTTTTCCAATTTCCAATATTTATGTAATTCTCAAAACTTTTGGCCACGACTGTATATCCTACATCTTCACAAATTCTCGAAGTGCCGATATTCGCAATAAAAATTTGCGATTAGAATATTCACGCTCAACACTAGTGATGAAATTAAATGCTATGTAGATAACACACTATAATACACTGCATACATTAAACTCATAAACTAAATACAATTATAAATGATTTTCCTTTTTCACTTAAAGGGAACCTGTCATGTGGATATTTGATTATAATCTAACTAATTATATACAATCATTAACTACTAAAAAGTACCTTAGATATATTCACTTACTGGTGTGACAGATGATTACCTCATAATATACACACAAAGATGCTGCATGCCGCATGCTAATGAGCTGATTTGAGTCCAGCGTGATGTCATTGAGTCCAGCGTATATTTAATTCAGAGCTATAGCCACTCCCCTGCCCATCTGCTGCTGATTCATATGCAAAAAAACTGTCATTCAGCAGCAGGTGGGCGGGGAGAGTCAGGAGCTCATTAATATTCAGGACTCATCATTATCAGCTGGAGCTTTTCAATACAAGATGTTGGCAGATTGACTGGGTCAATTAAAGAAAGTGACCCAGCATTTTGCTAAGAGAATCAGTCACTTATTTATGTTGCCCTTAGTTAGGACACCATAAAACTGGTGACAGGTTCCCTTTAAAGCAAAGAATTGGCTTCCATATCCAGTAATCTAAATGTTCCCCTTATGAACACCTGAGAGGTATGAAATAGAGATGAGCAAATTTCTTGAAACTCGCTTCAGGTACAATTCATACGAATCAGTTGTCAGTATCAATTCAGGGACAAATAAATTTGACCCATATCAAAAGTGTGCGAATTGCCCTGAAAAGGTCTCTTAGGACTGTATCCAACTCCTTACAAGATCTTCAAGGATTGCAGCCACGGCATGCAGTTTTAGAAGCCAATATCAGGAGTGAATTCACAAAAGGGAAGTCGTGTGTGTCCTTGATGATTTCTTTGTTTTTATGATCCACTCCTGATTTTGGCTTCCAACACTACATATAGAAACCTGACCATGTGGCCATACCCTAACACCAAGACAGAGTTAGCAATGTCAAAGTGTCAGTGACTTAAATGTCTATGGGTAAACGGATGGTAGCCAGTGGTAACAATCTGCATTGCACTGAGTTTTTTTTTTTTTTTTTTATTAAAAATGGTCCAAAACTATCTTTTTTTGTGGCAGATGTCTTTAAGGCCTCATGCACACGACAGTTGTTTTATTCCGTGTCCGTTGTGCAGTTTTTCGTGATTTTCTGTGGACCCATTGACTTTCAATGGGTCCGTTGAAAACTCGGCTAATGCACCGTTTGCCATCCGCGTCCGTGATCCGTGGTTCCAGTCCGTCCAAAAAATATAACCTGTCCTATTATTTTCACGGAAAACGGTTCATGGACTTATTCAAGTCAATGGGACCACTAAAAAATGCGGAGGCACACAAGATTATCATCCGCGCATCTGCGTTCGTTTTTTTCCTATCATTTGCATGGCAAACTTGACTTAGACTTTTTTTACTTTCCTTTATGTCTGGTGGTCCTCCAAAAATAAAGGAAGACACACGGAAACAAAAACGGAAACGGATCACAGAACAACGGAACCCCATTTTGCGGAACGGAACACAACAACGGTCGTGTGCATGAGGCCTTACCCTGTCGTCTGAGCTGTAAAATGGCGGCCACTACTTTCAGGGATTCATTAGAAACTAAACGAATTTCAAAAGGTTCGGATTCTCCTCTACCCATCCTTCCTGTAGGTGATCAAGGAATCACAACCATAGTGAAGCACTGACTTCCTCCATACATTAAAAATGTTTTATTATACTCACAAGCAGAAACTTGATCAAAACGTATGTATAAAATCACGGAGGTGCACAATCACAGGTATCGCCTGACCCAGATTTTCGCTTACGCGCTTCTTCAGGAGTGAACAGCTGCACTCCAAATGACCAACCTTATAAACCCCACATAGTCCCACCCCTTATCCACACAATATAATCATACACAATTAGAAATGCAAATCAATAAAACTAAACAATTAAAAACAATTAATATCTGCAGAGAGCCCATGAGGAGCCCAACTTGGATATATAATGTGGGTCCTTTTAATGTGGAGAGGCATTAAGACCAACAAAACACACACAAACTGGCATCAGTCTCTAACCCTTTTGTTAACATCTCTCAGGGGTATCTTTCCTTTTGTTCATCTAATTCAGAGCAAGATAAATTCCCCATCTGTTAGAGCGTCATCATGACTCTCCAAGGTTGATGGCTCAGCGGAGCAGGACTCCTGATCTGTCACTCTGGCTGCTGGAAAAGTGGGACTCTCTGGCTCCAGAGTTGGTGATAACAGAGCAAGCAGGCAGATGTTGGCCCGGTATTCCATCCAGTATTGTTCGTGCTGTTAGGTTGGTTCCAGGGCAAAATGTAAGCAATCCAGGGTCTTGTGTTGATCCTGACCACTGGATTAATGGCCACCACTGTCTCAGGAGCCTCTGTAACTCCCATTGGGGGTTCAGACAATCAAGGAAGTAACTGAGAGAGTGGCATTGGAGTATACTCCACCTGGTCTACTTGGTAGAGGCTGTGGAGGTGTGATGGAAGGTAAGGCCTTTTCACCAAACGACAGCTGACCAGAATTTTGTCTTGCTTCTCATACTCGAGCAAGAATCCAAAACCCCTCTCCACTGAAAACCACTTCACCATTCCCACATAGTTCTCTAACACTGGGTAAGGCCAAAGACGTTACTTCTTCTGAAGCTGGTCTTAGCAAAAAAAGAAAAGAAAAGTGGGATGAGGTGCCTTAGCCCAAACCATGAGTATCTTGTTTCTTGCTTTGGAGCTTCTTGACAGCAAGCTAGCGTGAGTGTTAACACCTGCAAGGAGTCTTTAGAGCACAGTATTGTCGTAGCTTCCAAAATAAAGCATGCTGATAGCACAAAAAAAGTCTCTTTAGGACCCACACACCAATTAGACCACTTCCATAAGGCATGGAGGCTTACTCCTTTTTGTGATGCCAATTTTATATGCAGTGAGGCTATGAGGAACTGGAGCACAGGATGAGGAGTAGTGGTAGCGGTGGTGGCTATGGCTGTCGCAGTCAATCATGGCAGCTGTCCTCATACCCTTGCTCTCTTGGAAATGTGCAGTGAAAAGAAGGAGCACCCAGTCTTTCCTTGGAGCGCACACTGATTCTGAGGCTTCTGCCTAATAGTTGCTGGGGTACCCTTGATGTTAGGTGTCTGGATGGATGCAAGGCAGGGCGTGTAGAGTGCAATGGGAAGATTATTGTGTCAGTCAGAAAACCAAGCCAGAGGTAGAAGAATAAACATCTCTCTTTAGTAGCGCAAAATGGGATTTGTAGTGCATCCAAATAGAGCAAAACACAGTTCCAACTATTTACAGTGCAATTCTTTCCCAGAAAGTGATATATGGATTTAGGTTTAGCAGTAAGGCTACTTTCACACTAGCGGCAGGATGGATCCAACAGGCTGTTCACCCTGTCGGATCCGTCCTGCCGCTATTTCGCCGTGCCACCGGACTGCCGCTTGACTATAATGGGGACGGGGCGGAGCGAAAGGCCTCCGGACTAAAAGTACTGCATGTCCAACTTTTTAGTCCGGCGGCCTCTCACCGCGAACTGCCGTGCTGCGCCGGAGCTCCGCCCCCGTCTCCATTATAGTCAATGGGGACGGAGCGGCGGTCCGGTGGCACGGTGAAATAGCTGCAGGATGGATCCGACAGGATGAACAGCCTGTCGGATCCGTCCTGCCGCTAATGTGAGAGTACCCTAAGGACTGAATGGTCTGAATTACAGAACCTTACTGACTCCTATGCTTGACCATGCAGATTCCAAGTTCTACTTTTCTCTCCTTCTCTCTATGTCTTTTTTTCTGTGTGGATGTTGCAGAGATTTGTTGGTTCTGAGAAGGGGGAGCATAGGTCACTGCTTCCTTCCTCTCTGAACTTTCCCTATAAACTCCCTGGAGCTAGGAATGGAGCCAGCTGCCATGTAGCAACCTGCAAGAGCTGATCCAGGAGAACTATGTCATCCATGCATTGCAATACATGGCATAACAATACTAAGTATTACATCAAATAACATTACATTAAAGAACAAACCATTTGCAGATACCCCCTTCTCCGGGGTACTGCATATCTTTCCTCATAGGGTCCACCTCTAAAAAATGTATACTTTTTTTTCTATATTGAATAGCTTAGCTGACTATAAAGTAAAATAGGTACCCTGTAAAATATGTCAAAAGGACACTCTGTTGGCATATGCTGGGGCAATGGGGCCCTATGAATACATTCCACATATACCAAACTTCTCCAGCACATACATGGAACATAATGTTAAAGCATGATGTGAACAGAGTCTTGCATACAGATTTAGCCTATACTGCCCCTTTATGAAATGGTACAAGCTCTCATTCTGCTAGATTTGCACTGATGTGCAATTTTACAGCAAATTATCGTGGTTTTTAAATTTATTGTTAATGCCCATACAAGTAAAACTTCTGCATAATTGTGACCATTATGTGACATTAACAATTGGCTTTGTTTCCACCAGCATCATTGCCCCATCTCCACTGGCCAGTGGCCACTTTATGTGGCTGTATCCTAAGCCTGTACGCGAAAACAGAGAATCGGCACAGGTTTTGAGCAGATTTTTGCTTGTTTCTAGACCAAATCTGCACCAAAAATTACATGTGTTACTTGCGGATTTTGGTGCGTATTTGATGCAGTTTTGCTAGCCTGGCTATGAGCTGTGCTCTGCGATTGGCCAGCGCTGCAGCAAGGGACACGCCTCATACAAAAAATCAGTCCAGTGAGCGCAGACACCGGAGCCTATACCGGGCGAACGGAGCGGCGCCCAGACATACTAGTAAGTGCAGGGGGACCCCTGGACGCCGCTCTGCCCACTGATATAGATGGTTTTTAGTTTGTATACAAGTGAAAGGTCCTCTTTAAGCTTCAAGAGATTCTTAAGTTGACTAGTCTCTATACTAATAAAACCTATTAATGTGGAAGTAAATATAGATTGTAAACTGTTTAATAATATGGCAAACCTTCAGTGTCACGGGCAGTGGGTGTGGAACCACTATGTCAACCAACCAGTTTGAATTAGGGTTAATCCTAAGGGCGTTATCTTAACAATCTTGGTATTCACTCTTTAACCCCTTTATGGGATCTGGACTTTTCTGCAGGGGAGTCACCTCTTGATTTAGTCCCGGTGTGGTTGACTCAGCTAACTCACGGGACCAAAGACACCAATGCGAAGTACCAAAGAGTCAAGAGGTAGAGAGTCAGAATCGATAAACACGCAGTAGTCGTTACACGGGCAGACAAATAGAATAGCACACCTTAGCAGGAAACTAGTAAACTAGAGTACCTATTGCTCAGGCACCTTCCTATAGGGAAAGGTGCCTTAAGTACCCCAGGTTAGCCAGCCATTAACTGGTGATTATTGGGGTGTACATGCACTGGCTCTTTAAGGGCAGGGAACTATGCACACTCTGGGATAGCAGAAGAGGCCTGACCAACAAGCGCAGGCTGCAGCCTGCAACAGAGAGCGAGCTAGAGGATTCCAGCGGCCAGACCCACTACAGGTGGGCAGAGGAGGACAAGCAGGTCCGGGTTGCTGGGACAGCAGGAGCAGAAGCCGGGTTAGTGTTGCAGCACCCGTACCTGACCCATACACCAGGACAGTGACAGGCATGGAGCGGCACTGTAACACTCAGAAATATGTCTGCCTGAATACGTGACTTATTTATACCTCTTTTGATAGGGGACCATTTATACCACAGCTTAAATGGGGATTGTTCTTTGATCTGTCAATAGGCACCCTTAAACCAGCTTAGAAAGCACAGCTTAACTCCATCAGCACTGTAGGCCACCATTGATTTTAGACATTGACCGTTAAAGGAAAACTGTCGTATATATATATTTTTTGGAGTATTGGATTGTGGTGATTAATATCACCTTGGTGGCCCTATTTCAACTTTTCACTGTGTATTCAATTGCCCCTTAATTCCACATTTTTGTTCCCTGTACTGCCTACTTTTACCTGTGCTTAAAATAGGGTTGCTAGGCATGGTCCGTCTATCTGTTGAAGGACGGAGGACGCAGAAGCAGGCTGCGTGCAAGGTCACATTACTGACAGCCAGGGACTGTAAGTAAATGATTAAAGCCAGGTCCTCCCCAGCAGCTGATAACAGTGCCTGGGCTGTGTGCACTTCTCCCTGTCCCTGCACTTGGCAGACGCTCCCTCACTCAGCAGAGCTGGAGAATGCAGAGTGGAAGCAGCGCAGACCAGGGAAGGGAGATCTGCCATCTGCTCAGTGTATAAATGAAAGCAACATGTGGTAAGAGGACCCCTTTGTGCTGCAGGAGATTAACCCTTTAGGGGGGAGGGCTCTGGTTACTGACACTTTTGGGGGGCTATTGTTACTGGCTAGTGAGGGCAGGCAGGATTAGCCTCAGGGAGAGGGCAGTGGCGGCCATCTTAACTGAATAGTGAAATTGCAGTTTTATGCAGACTGGTTGCTAAGGGCTGAATCTTATTAAATATGGGGTAAGTCAGTCTAATAGTAACTGATTCTGGAATATCAGTTATCTGGAATTAGTAACTACATATATGAAAATTGAAATTAGAGTCTAAATGTGACAGTTATCCTTTAAGCTCTCTAGACCACAAGGAATATCAACAAACCCCAAGCCATCATGAATAGTAAAATTATTCCTCTAAAACAAGGTTTACAAAAAAGATGGTATTACATGGGAATTATGTTATGGTAGAATTATTTGGTAGCTATATTTTAGCACTATTATTTAGTATTATTTGGATACTATGTGGACTATATGTAGCACAGTATGGGAAAACTATTTTCTCACATGGCGCTGCTTTGGCTATGTAGCCATTTGTCTTAAAACTATCCAGATGGACAAACACTTGAGCTTAATGAATTGCATTATACATTGGGACACTGCGAGTGAGGACACATAAAAGTCACTCAATGACATATGAATCATCGGATACGGTTAATTTCTTTGTCAACGTGGAGTGAACTTCTTGGACACATTGCAGATGCCTTTATCACCATTAGCTGATATGTTAAGCAGAGTGGAAATCATAACGAGGAATGGAAATGAAAGTAAAGGTCGGGTTTCGTACCAATACATTTGTATATTGCTATAAATGTATATTGAAGAGAACATGAACCATAGTCAGGGTCAGTTTTAGATAAAGAATGGCACGGGGCAAGATTATAAGCTCGGCTCCAAATGTGAAAATATTGTAATTTGTGCCAACAATAAAATCATATGTAAAAGGCAGAGAGCTGCATTACTAATTTCTAGTGTCATTGTTAGGTTTTTAAAGAGGGTTTCCCATCCATTTACATTGATGACCCATCTTCAGGCTAGGCCCACAATGGCTAACCTCCGGCACTCCAGCTGTGGAAAAACTGCAACTCTGAACATGCACACTTGCTTGGCTGTTCTCAGAACTCCTCAGAAATGAATGGAGCATGCTGGGAGTTGTAGTTTCACCACAGCTGGAGTGCCGAAGGTTAGTCTTCACTGGGCTAGGCCAACAATATCTGATCGGCAGTGGTTTGACAATTAACATCCCCCCTGATCAGCTGCTAGCACTGGAAGTTGGGCTGAAACTGCAGCTCAGTCTATTGTCTGTAGTGGACAATGCTGGTTACTGCAGCTGTGCTCACATCGCAGTGAATGGCAACCAGTCCCATACACTACACACAATGGACAGAGCTGTACTTAGGTGCTGGATCCTCTGCAGAAGAGCTAATAGGCAGTGGTGCTGGTTGTTGGATTACCACCAATCAGATATTAATACCCTATCTTGAGCACAGGCCATCTATATAATAGCACCGGAAAATTTGTTAAAAGATCAGGAGCACACGTCTTAAGGCATATATCCCTCAGCGACACAAAAAAATATACATTCATTGATATTAAATAATATCCCTATTCTAGGAACAAATTTTACTACCCTCCAGTAGCTAAATATTAACTCCATACTGCTATTGAACAGAATGAACCAAAGACCAATATTACCAATGATACCAGGAGAGCTTCATGAAAAATATGGACTAGGTCCATGAATCCAGCAACTACTGCCAGATTGATGGATTATACTAGAGATGAGCAAATTTCTTGAATTACATTTTGCGCCCCATTGGCCAGAATCAGTTGTTGGATTCCTTTTGGGTCCAAATAAATTTTAAAGTGTCCCAGTTGCCCTGAAAATTAATGTATGACACATCTAGGACAGTATCCAATCCCTTTCAAGGTCTTTAACACCAAAACAGCATCAGTAATGTCAAGGTATGGTAGTGGGTGGTAACAAACAGCCTGTTTAATAACTCACTGTAGAGTAGGATTTTTCTTTAAATTAAAAAAAAATCCAAAAATGATCCCTTTTTGGTGGTATATACCTTCTTCCCTGTCTTCTGGCCTGCAGAATGGTGGACACCATTTTGAGCGATTCATTGTTCAAACAAATTCTAAAAGTTTTGAATTCACTAGAATCAAAATTGCCTAGGGAATTCTTAACAAATTTAACTAAACTTAACTAATTTAGAATCGTTTTGCTCATCGCTAGATTATACACTTATGGTGATATATGCACATTATTATGTTAGATCATAGTGTCGGAGACTAATGTTTCTATTGTGGATCCTTTTTTGATAAAGTGGAGAAGAAGGAGTGAGTTAATATGAGTCATAAATTATTTACTAAGAATGATTCATTTCACCTGTTCAGTTCCTAGATAACAAAAGTAGAAATTTTTATAGAGTCTGGGTTGTTATAACTGCTTTGGGATAGAAAGGGGGAAATATTATGAACAATACCCTCTTTCTGCCCCAAACACTACTAATGACCCACTGTGATGGACTGAACCGTCACTGGGGCTGCATGGACTATGGACCCAGAACTATGGAGCCCCCCCCCCCCCCCCCGCCTCATTATTCTGCAAAGGGAAAAATCCCTAGCTCTTGTAAGAGCTGTTCCTGCATCGCCCTCTGAAAGAAGAGAGGGTCACCCACTGGAACCTAGAAACCTTGTCGTAGGTCTAGGGTGGGTAGAAGACGACGAGATCCCAACCAAGCTACGGCGGTTCATGGGGTCGGCAGTGTTTACGGTGTAGAGCGGAGTGCTTGGAGCCCTAGGGAAACACTAGGAGCATCCATCAATGGAGGTATCCAGTCAGGGTGCTAGGAGATCCGTTACACCCATTTTGTTCCCTGATAGTAAAAATGCCCAGCTATGTACTACCTAATGGGTAATAGTGCCACCTCATAGCTAATAGTACCCCCTTTCTTGTGAAGTGTATGATAAAACTTATAATCACCTTGTCCAAATCCCATAGTGATTGAAGCAGATAAGGCTTTTTCTGGCCTTTGGAGGTAGCGGTCCAGCACAGGTGGGGGAAAAATGTGATGCCGGCATCATGTACAAACTACTTCTGTTCCCTAAGTCAAAGTCCTAAAGCAACCAATTAAAAGTGGACTCTCCCGATCGAGATCCCTGGACCAAAAGTTCCGTTTCTGAGATTCCTGGTAGCACATTTGGGGAAGGAGACCCTGAGTAATTGCCCAGTTGGTCCCCCCATCACCAGCCCAGACTACACTTTATACTGTGTAGCAGGAATACCCAAGTACTTTTTGTAAAGACCTGGGTATTTAGGAGTATGCAGATATATTTGAAAGTGGGAAATGCAGGGGCCCGGACAGCTGGCAACCACAGTCTGGATTATGACCACAGTCCACCAGATGAGTGCCCTGGCTGTATGGTAATAAAATAAAAACAACAAGCAGACATGTATAAAAAGCAGTTTCTTATATCAAAAGTATACAGTCTTGTGAAAAAATTAGGACACCCTTTGAAAGCATGTGGTTTTTTGTAACATTTTTAATAAATGGTTATTTCATCTCCGTTTCAACAATACAGAGAGATTAAAGTAATCCGACTAAACAAAGAAAACTGAAGAAAAGTCTTTTCAAGATCTTCTGTAAATGTCATTCTACAAAAATGCCTATTCTAACTGAGGAAAAAGATAGGACACCCTTGCCCCTAATAGCGAGTTTTACCTCCTTTGGCCGAAATAACTGCAGTGAGACGGTTCTTGTAGCCATCTACCAGTCTTCGACATCGGTCTGAGGAAATTTTACCCCACTCCTCAATGCAGAACTTTTTCAGCTGTGAGATGTTTGAGGGGTTTCTTGCACGTACAGCCCTTTTCAAGTCACCCCACAGCATCTCAATGGGATTCAAATCTGGACTTTGACTTGGCCATTCCAGGACTCTCCATTTCTTCTTTTTCAGCCAATCTTTGGTTGATTTACTAGTATGTTTTGGGTCATTGTCATGTTGCATGGTCCAGTTCCGCTTCAGCTTTAATTTTCTAACTGATGGTCTCACATGTTCTTCAAGCACCTTCTGATACACAGTAGAATTCATCGTGGATTCTATGATGGTGAGCTGACCAGGTCCTGCTGCAGCAAAGCAGCCCCAAACCATGACACTTCCACCTCCATGCTTCACAGTTGGTATGAGGTTCTTTTCTTGGAATGCTGTGTTTGGTTTACGCCAAACATGTCCTCTGCTGTTGTGTCCAAATAATTCAATTTTGGACTCATCTGTCCAAAGAACATTATTCCAGAAGTCCTGGTCTTTGTCAACTTTATCGCTGGCAAATGTCAGTCTGGCCTCGATGTTTCTCTTGGAAAGCAAAGGTTTCCTCCTTGCACACCTCCCATGCAAGTTAAACTTGTACAGTCTCTTTCTGATTGTAGAGGCATGTACTTCTACATCAACAGTAGCCAGAGCCTGCTGTAGTTCTCGAGATGACACTTTAGGGTTTTTGGATACCTCTTTTAGCATCTTGCGGTCTGCTCTTGGGGTGAACTTGCTGGGGCGACCAGTCCTGGGCATGTTGGCAGTTGTTTTGAAAGCCCTCCACTTGTAGACTATCTTCCGGACAGTGGAATGGCTGATTTCAAAATCTTTTGAGATCTTTTTAAATCCCTTTCCAGACTCATAGGCTGCTACAATCTTTTTTCTGAAGTCCTCTGACAGCTCTTTTGCTCTCACCATGGTGCTCACTCTCACTTCAACAGTCAGGAGCACACCAAACTAAATGTCTGAGGTTTAAATAGGGCAAGCCTCATTCAACATGCAGAGTAACGATCTACTAATTATGTGCACCTGGTGTGATATACCTGTGTGAGATCTGAGCCAATTTAAGAGGGAATACATGTGAGGGTGTCCTATCTTTTTCCTCAGTTAGAATAGGCGTTTTTGTAGAATGACATTTACAGAAGATCTTGAAAAGACTTTTCTTCAGTTTTCTTTGTTTAGTTGGATTACTTTAATCTCTCTGTATTGTTGAAACGGAGATGAAATAACCATTTATTAAAAATGTTACAAAAAACCACATGCTTTCAAAGGGTGTCCTAATTTTTTCACATGACTGTAGTTGAGCTTTATAATCATTCAAACATGATATTTTCACAGAATAATAATGCACAGAAAGTGCAGAAACCAAGAGGCCCCACATATGGGGATTTATAATAAAGAGCAAAAAAACTGAAGTAAAATAAACACTTCCAACAAGTAAATACACTATGGCTTTTGCATAATAAATAATGCAGTTTACTTATTTATTTATATAAAATTGCACTGGATTTGCAATTTCAGGAAAATTAGAGCAAATAAACAACATGACATAATTAAACCCTTAAAGTTTTTTATCAGTGGGTTACTTGATCAGTACATATTAATTTTGAATGAGAGCTTTATGATCTTCAAAAAGTCTACTTTGGATTTTTGCCAACACTTTATGTTTGGTTTAGACAAAGTCAACATCTAATGCGTACATTGATTTATCTTCATCAAACAAACATGTCATTAAAGAGAATATATCATCAGAAAATAGCCTTTTACAAAAATCAAAGTTTAACTTTTTTCTCCCCATTTTTTATTTTACATGTCCCTAACCTATTGTTGCAGAAATCTCAACAGGACCTGCAGAAATCAATGTGCTAGCTGTCAAAACAACCCCATTCAGATAAATAGAAGAGATTTTCAGTCACAGAAATTAGTTCAACAAATCTGCCATATTTTAATTAATCCTTATTATGCTGGTCTTTTTGTGATCCCCTGAGGAAGCTTAAGGTGAAACATATGTCGGGGTTGGAGCTGTACTGGCAGGTATTTCACTTTCTTATGTGTTTTCCTATAGGCCTATGCTTTGATATTGTATTGCTTAATCTTATTTAGATCTGTATTTAAGGATTATATTCTACCTTATACTAGTTATTAACTTTTCTATCATTATTCCAGACTTGGGATTGCACTAAGCATTTTATTCATAAAGTGAGGTGTTATACTATTATGCACCGAGTCTTATAGGGGCACAAAGTTCTTATTGCCAGATGCCCTGTGCATCTCCTTTTTTTGCTGTATATGTTTGCTGCTGCTATAGGATTGACTTTTATGACTATTTAATATGTATTAATAAAGATTTTTGGAACTAATAGTGATTGGGTTGGAACGTGTTTTTCAATTGGGGTGGTATATTTTGAACAACACACAGGTTTCCATCTTGTGGAGCCACTTAAAGGGGTTGTCCGGGATTGGGGACATTGTTGTAAGGGTACAACAAATGCATAATATTACATACATTCCTGTCCTACCTTTGCCATAATTTTCTGATGCCCTGTATTTATTTCATAAATTCTCAGCCGGAAGTTCAGATTTTCAAAGATTCAGTGATGTACCGGGCTCCTTACTGGTGTGCTAAGCCTCTTCTTCTGCTTAGCAAGGAGCCCGGTGATGTCACCAGCACACAGGAGCGTTCTGGAGCTAGCAAGGAGGCTGTCAGTAGGAGGGAAATGTCGGAGCTGAACCACACCCTTCAGTGACATCACCGGGCATAGAGAGCGTTAGTCTGGGAAGAAGGAGGCAGTATTTGGAGGAGGTAACTCGCCTCACTAAGGAACGCCCCCCTCTGCCGATGACTTCACCGGCCATAGAGGTGTGTTATTAGGAGTAGAAGGAGGTTCTATTCTATTTAGCATAGTGCACGCCCCCCATTGTCATTTGCAATGAGTGGGATATGCTACAGTATGGGTGCTAACCACGCCTCCCATGTCCCTACATGCCAGTCCGATCGCTTCCTGCCACTATTGTCTTTATGCAATGCTAGCAGAGAGCAGATACATGGAAGCAGGGAGGGATTCAGCTTGTAGGCTTAGAAAAAGGTTGTTTTAGGGGAGGAATACTGATGAGGAGTATGAGTGGCAGGAGGCGGAATACTGATTAGGAGGAGTGGTAAGACTTGTGAGGTCCAGCCGCAGAGTCACGCAGCCTTGTGGGACCCATAAGGTAGTGTGGCCAGAAATGACATATCGCAGGAGCTGCTATGTAAACAATACGGACAGCAGTATTAGGGACTCATAGGAGCAAAGGGGATGAAAGAAAAATACACAGAGCATCAGGATGACTTTACTGCGTAATGTCAAGGTGATTATTAACGTTTTTAAAAATTACTTTGATCCTGGTCAACCCCTTTATTGGTTGGAGCATTTCCTATTGGTAAAGTTGACATACCTTCATTCTCCTGGTCAGTAGGCTTCCAAAAATACCACATTGATATAGTTATACTTGCGTTTTAATATAAAAAAAAAAAAAGTTGAAAATTTGAAAAATTTTTCGTTGCATTGCCATATTCTGACACCCATGACATTTTTTTATTTTTACATCTATGGAGCTGTGTCAGGGCTCATTTTTTGGGAGACGTTCTGTCGTTTCCATAACATTTTGGAGTCTTTTTGATCACTTTTTACTCAATTACAGTGTCTGCTGTTCAAAACAGCAGGCATCCGGTGGCTATGGCGTCTGCTGCGCTCACCATATTTAAATACCTGACTTCCGCAGTAAATTTAGGGTGCATTTGTTGCTGCTTTTTTGTCACTTTTTTTGTCGAAAACATCAGCTACAAATGTTACATGGAAATCTATGGGAAACATTATATGCAGTACACACAAGTGTTTTTTCTAGTGACATTTTTTTTCACTCTTGAGGCCTGTAGCCTACCCAATATTTTCATGGTGACAGGTTCCCTTTAATATCCACCATGCTCTTACAGGATTTTTTTTTTAAAGTCACAAGATAAAAGAAACCCACCAAAAAAAACATATAAAAATGCGTTTGAATACACTTGAATTACATGATGTTTTTCAGAAGAGTTTTAAAGGCTGAAAAAAGGTATATGAAACCTAAGGGTGGTTTCGAACATAGCATTTTTAAGAAAAAGGATGCAGTCCTTGCTGAATTAGTATTTTAAGAATTTGTGAATGGACATTAAAAATGTATGAATAAAAAATGCTTGTAAAAAAAGACATAAAATTCATAGTAACTTCACAAGCCAGAAAATGCATTAAAAAACAAAGGAATCCTGAAGGAGCCCTTAAGGTAGTCATACCCAAGATATTTCGGACAGCCAAAAAGGCTTATTTAAGCTTCATTCACACACACTTTTTTGTGATTTTTTTTTTGAGCTTGAAAAAACACCCTGAAAAAAGCATATTTTTTTTTTTACCAGATTGGACCACTACCAATCATAAAGTGGTGGCATATCCTAGTAATATGCCATCACTTTATGAGATAAGAATACCTATTTAAGATGACAAACTCTTTCTACATTGAACTACATATATATAATATTTGAGTTTTTTTGCTTCTTTGCTGCCTCAGTTCCTGCATTTCTTACTGGAATTTGCAAACTTGCATTTTAGGAAAGGGAACATTTTATTGGAAATGAGCAGTGAGACAGAGAGAGAGATAGAGAAAGGGCAATCCTGGCCTGACAATCCGCACAGAAACAACTTCATTTGTAAGATAATGTGAACTCCAGATTTCATTTGGTTGTAAAAGTTCATTTTAACGCAATAAAAAGGTGAAGAAGGTGACTGCTTAGATGTTGCTGTTAAAGTTAATAACTTAGTTTGATGTTACAGATCTGGTAGTCATAGGTCACATCTCTGCATGTTTAATTCAAATCTGTATTCTGCAAAAGTAACACGGTAGATGCAGTCATCCGCTGATAATAGAAAATGCTCCAGAATTTGTCAGAAGTTGGATTTATGTTTGGAATCTTTTCAGATGTTCAGGCCTTGAATCTCTAAGTACACATTTGCTTGCTTTATGAGTGCACTCTATGAGCATAAACATATGTCAAGTTAATATGTTGCCCTATGTAAGGTCAACATATTATAGCTATATCCCAAAAAATGGGCCGTTTTGCTACTAGCAGCGCTGACTGAATACACCAGTCTCAAGGTTTAACTGTCATGAACAGAGTGCTCACTGCACATCCTCCTGCATCCTCAGCCGCTTGGGACATGATTGACAGGTTGCTGTGCATGCACAAGTATACAGCATCCTTCCAATCACCGTCCCAAGGGGCAAGGAGAGAAAAGAGCGTGCATTCCACTCATGAATACAGCTGGACTCAAACTGAAGACCACTGTATACTATCAGCTTTGCGATCAGCAAAATAGTACCTTTTATTATGTTTTAGTTACTAGTACTATGAACTTGTAACTATAAAATTCCCTTATATATGGTAGCATGCTGAGCTGACAGATCTGCTTTAAGGTTTCAGGATGAGGAACCAATTAAATCATGACACCAAGGGTTATGGCCACATGATCATATTTGTTCAAGTAGTTTTTGAAGCCAAAACCAGGAGTGAATTTACAAAAGAGGATACGTTTCATCTGTCTTATCTGTCTCCTTTTGTGATTCACTCCTGATTTTGGCTTTGAAAACTGCATGAAGAAACCTGATCACGTGGCCGTACCCTTAGAGGGCTGGCTTCTACTAGTAAGACAAACCCTCATTATGCTCAACTTGAATGTCTCATCTTCTCAGACTAACCATCCAGAATGCATATATGAAATACAAATGCACAAATATATCAGTGGATAGTACAAACTCTATGGGACATCATCAACTACATTCAGTGGACAGAGGTTTTATACACCATCCTAAACCGAGATTTTTATGGGTACTGAAATACTGGAGATGGGTTGTTGATGCAGAGATTTATTCTGACTGCCATATTTAGAATTGGAATGGATCATTTCCACCTGTGCAGAAATTGACAACCACATCATAGGGTTTTTATTCCTCTAGATCAGGAGTCAGCAACCTCCGGCACTCCAGGTGTTGTGAAACTACATCTCCCATCATGCACACTTGCTTGGCTGTTCTCTAAACTCCCACACAAGTGGAAGGAGCATGCTGGGAGTTGTAGTTTCACAACAGCTGGAGTGCCAAAGGTTGCTGATCCCTGCTCTAGATCAACACTTTGGGATATGAGGTTTAACATGATGGACTTTCCAACTATGAGTAACACAGGCAATCACCAAAAAGGTGAGAAGAAACCAAAGAGGAGCTGCAAAAGACCTACAGAAAACTCCACCCAAAAAAAACAGCTGTTCCTGTGTCCACTATTAGAAAAACACAAAACAAGAATTGTGTTCGTGGTAGGATACCACAGAGGAAGTTTGCCAGAGACCACCTGGATGTTCCACAATGCTTCTGGGAAAAGGTTCTATAGACAGATGAAACAAACACCAACTTCTACTCTGGATGACTCAGTTACCTGAATGAGAGCCATCTAATACCACATTTCTCCTGCAGCAATGCACAGCCACCTGCAGCAACCTTGGGGATTGCAATTAATCTCCTAGTGTTTCAGCTGTCTGACGTTCAGTTGATGGACCTTGGGTCCTACTGTAATTTAGAGAAACGGTTTCTTTAGGTGAAACTATAATTTTAAAGGAAATCTGCCATATCAATCTCCACAGAGCAGCTCCATAGTGAGCAGAGTGCTGAATCCACTCAATAAGGTTCAAAAGATTTCATAACCTTGAAAAGAAAGGGGCACCCAACAATATTGAAGACCTTTTTTCATATATATATAGCAAATAAAAAGCTTTATCCCCTGATCTGCTTTCATCTGAATATACAGGATTACTAATAGGCTAATGTGAGAACCATATATATAATGGATCTTATCATTATCACATATAACATTGCCGAATTCATGTTTTAAGTATGGAATGTGTGAGGTGCTAACCACTTCCCTGGTCTTCATCTGCCAATATACTAACTGCTTGGGACAGCAAATGTCTCCTTAACCACTACTGTATATCCTGAACAACATTTCTATAGCTATCTACCTTTTTCATCCTTTTTTTAAATTCAAATCAGAATTTTACTGCATATCTACTATTTTCTATCATTTTGATTCTAAATCAGTCAGGTTAGTCCAATCTCCCTTTTATAACTACTTACTTAACTTTTCATAAAGCACCTCTCTGCAAAAAATTTATGTGTTGATGTGCATGATTTATTGTGTTTATAGAAAGACATTAATTCACCCATAACCCCGTTTTGAAAAGAATCAAGATTTATTTCACCCTGGGTTCCAGTTCCATCTCTTATAACCGTACTTCTTGGATAGTGAAATACATCCAAGAAGCATTGAATAACTCAAAAGACCTCTGCCACTATAATACACTAGACGCCGGTCTTAATAAGACCCTGTGCTGGCGGTGGATCTTCAAAGTTGTATAGAGGCGCTGGCCTTTACATAACTTTGACGTATCCACCGCTGATTCTAAATGCTGTCTTACATTTAGACCATTTTCTACGCCTAAACCAGGCGTAGAAAAAGATGAATGAGATGAGACTTCCAGCTTGTCCCTTTCCCTGTCCATGACACGTCCTATTTTTTAGACCTGGCATGAGTGGGGAAGAAGTTGCAGATTCAGCTGCAACATGGCGTGTGACTAAATCTGCGCTAGATATACGACACAAAAGTGGAGTATATCTGTTCATAAATGACCCCCACTGTGTATAGGGTATCTTTCTTTACAAATACCGAATTATTTTAATTCCTTAAAGGGGTTTTCTAATATTTTAATACTGATGATGACCTATCCTCTGGATAGGTTATCAATATCTGTGGGGTCCGACACCCAGGACCCCTGCTGATCAGATGTCCAAGAAGGCAGTGGCACTCACTGCAGTGCCGCAGCCTTCTCTCAGCTTCCCCTAGGCCAAGTGACGACATGTTCATTGGTCACCTGACGTAGGTGCAGCTCAGCCTTATAGAAGTGAATGGAGCTGAACTGCGATACCAAGCACAGCCACTATACAATGTACGGCGCTGTGATTGGTGAGCAAGGAGAAGGCAGTGGCACTCACAGGAGCGCTGGTGACTTCTCAAACAGCTGATCGGCAGCCAGGTAAGTAATGATCTGATGCTACCCTCCTGACTTTTGAATTCAACTGTATTGCTATCCTGAGGCAACTCGGTATAGGTGGACAGGACATGGCAGCTGACGCTGGCAACCACAGAGGAGCAGTTACTGGGGAGGTATTTTGCGCTGTTTGGGCATTATCTTGGGATGTACTGCGGTATTCGGTTCTGCTGGTGCAGTGTACCATGCTGCACTGTGGTATTTGGCTCTACTGAGGTGTTATTATGTGTCACAATATGGTAATGCTGGCTCACCTTAGAAGTAGGAAGAAGGGGGAAGGAGACTTATTCTGTCCAGGGCCTGCCCTCCAATAGCACAGATTAGCAGCAACACCAAGGGGCCAATGTGGAAGCAAAATGTCAATTTTTCGTACTTTATGCAATAGTCCTTATGTGTCTCATTGAAATATAATGTTTGAAAGAATGATCCACAAAAATAGTTTCATTGAATAGTTAGACACGGATAAAAAGGAAAGATTCATAAAACATTTTGTTATAGGAAGGTATATTAACATTCTAAGACTGTGTGTTCCATCAAATTTTTGTCACCTTTGTCTCCAAATGTCACAAAGGAGAAATGTTCAACAGAACTGTAATTCTTCCCGGAAAAAGCATTCTGCTCTATAAAAGTGAAATGTTCATGGACTGGAGCATTATATGTGTCATTCAGAAAACAAATGAAAATTGAAAAGTGGTTCCGTCTTAAAATGCATGAATACTACTGTCAGGCAGAAAGACATTTATCTTAAAGGATAATTCCAATGTAATCACAGACAGGCTCCACATACATATGGGGTCAATTTAATAAATTCGTCCAGAAGCAAAATGATATAAAAAATACAGAAATTATATGCACTACTCATTGTAAAAGAAAAGGATTTTAGACAAAGCTGTATTGTGTAAGAGTAGTCAACACTAGTGATGAGCGGGAGGTGCCATATTCGATTTCGCGATATTTCGCGAATATTCGCATGAATATTCGTGTTATATTCGTCGAAATCGAATATTCGCAATTATTCCAATTATCGCGAAATTATTTTTTCGCATATTGCGAAAATTTATCTTGATAGTATAAGGCAACGTTCCTATGCTAATGACTATGGCTAGGCTAATATGTGTATTTTACGAAATTTCGTAATATTGCTCTAACTTCGTCTCTTAGAATATTACGAATATTCTAAAAGACGAAGTTAGAGCAATATTAAGAACATTTGCAAAAGTCGAAATTGCGATGCGAGTAATAGAACACGAAATAGTCGCATGAAGATTTAAACTTAGCACTGCTATATTCCATATTCTAGCCTAATATGGAATATAGCTGTGCTAAGTTGTAATATTCGTAATATTCTAAAAGACGAAGTTAGAGCAATATTACGAAATTTCGTAAAATACACATAGATTGTATTTAAGCTAATATACTGCTATAGTAATAATTTTTAATAGTGTACATATTTTACAAAACTTAGGTTCAGAAGAGGCAAAAAAAAATTACAGGAAAAAAAAGGGATTATAGCACTATATTAGCTAAATTACAATCTATATGTGTATTTTACGAAATTTCTTAATATTGCTCTAACTTCGTCTTTTAGAATATTCGTAATATTCTAAGAGACGAAGTTAGAGCAATATTACGAAATTTCTAAAAGACGAAGTTAGAGCAATATTAAGAACATTTGAAAAAGTCGAAATTGCGATGCGACTAATATAACACGAAATATTCGCATGAAGATTTCAACTTAGCACTGCTATACTCCATATTCTAGCCTAATATGGAATATAGCAGTGCTAACTTAGCACAGCTATATTCCATATTAGGCTAGAATATGGAGTATAGCAGTGCTAAGTTAAAATCTTCATGCGAATATTTTGTGTTATATTACTCGCATCGCAATTGCGACTATTGCGAAATTTCGTAAAATACACATATAGATTAGATTGTAATTTAGCTAATATGGAATATAGCAGTAAGTTGAAAACGCCACTGACTGGAGCAGCCAGGAAGCCAGGAATCCAAAGGACAGGTAAGAACAATTTTAGGGAAGTGGGAAAGAAAAAAATATAATAAAAAAAAAAAGAAAAAAAACGAATATTCGATTTCGCGAATATATAGAACGATATTCTAAATATTCGCGAAATCTCAAAATTGCGATATTCGAGAAAAAAATTTGCAATTCGAATATTCGCGCTCAACACTAGTCAACACTTTACAGACAATTTCCAGAAAATGTTTACTTTTTACTAATGTAATGTGTAAAGTTCAAAGAAACCCTAGTTCCTTATCTGGTCTGTACCAACCAAAAATCTATTCGTAGCATTATGGAAAGAGGTATCACCATAAAGAAGAAAATCATCTCACTATTCTATCTTCTAGCAGTGACTCCCATGAGTCAATGTTCTTAATTTTTAACACGACAAGACAAAATAGCAGATAGCTGTTTCGGGGTGCTGGCCCTTCATTAGTACAGAGTAGAATTCTGCCTGAGTGAGTGAGATGTATTAAATTTAGTTTGGGAGAAGTACTTGCTCTCCTTGTTGAGACCAGCTGTGTAAGGAGACTTAGTGGCAATGCTCCATGGGAAAATAATATGCAAAGAGGTATCTTCAAAAGAAAGGGAGCATCCTACTAGTGCCACCTTGTAGAAATTGCTCCCTATGAGTCAAGATTTGACATTTTAACAAGCCTAGGATCATGGCAAGGGACACAGCCAAGCCAATTCCCATCTGGAATCCTTTGCATTATGGTAAATTCTACCTATCCTCCAGGTAGAATTGTATCCTTCTTCATGTTTGTAAGTATATACTGTTCACTTCTAACTAAGTGTTGAATTGTTACCACTTGACTTCTGCCACACCCCATTGACCATAATATGACCCGGCGGGGATACTGTTAGTTTCTGGTATGTGTGCCATGATTTGACCAGGGAAAAAAAACGATGCATGCACTAGTAAATGGGCTCCAATAGTCAATGGACAGAATCCAGCTATACCAGACACGGTGATCTCCCAAAGGCTGTTTCTCTGCTAGAACAGCTTAGCTAACCTAAGCACTAGATAATGCTCTTCCTGTTTAGTGTATGTGCTGAACCAATACTTATACATCTGTCAAATTTCTCACTGCATAGTCTTACAATGTGCTTGACCACTCTGTACCCATCTCTTCTGTTGCATCTATTGTCACTCAAAGAAATTCCAAGGTGTGGCTTCCTAATTGTTTAAACTACAAATCCCTGTATGATCTGACTGCTACAGGCTATTTAAACTACTGCTTTCATAGGTTGACAGTTTAAGCTTTGACATGGTACAGCAAAATACAGCTGACATCCTGATTTTTGATCAGAGGTATCTCAGGTACTCAGATGCCACTCTCAGTAGCGACTACAATAAATCTTTCTATCATCTCACTAGTGTCCCCAATTTTTGGATGCATATGGCTTGCCAATAGAACTTAAGATAGATCCTGAGAACTACCATGCTTATGTGCCCAATAGGTTAGATCAATGCAGACAAATGAGAGGAACTTCAGTGCTGCTAACTTCCAGACAAGATCCCAATGTATGGATATGTACTTTACGCATTTCATTGCCAAATTGGTATGTTCATCGGATCAGTGGGGTGATCAGGGCTGTATCCTGCCAAACACTTGTGTAACCAGTTGGTTCTAGTTTTTCTTAGAATGAAGGGACATTTTAAATCTTTGTGGTCTGGTTTGCAGGACAAAGTCCCCACTAGTAGTATGTATAATTTTAAGGGGTAGTCAAAAATCATCAAATATCAAATAGATTATATTCTAGACAAGGTTTCTCAATGCAAAGGAACTCCTATACTGAGATGGGAACATCCACATGCAGCACTGGACACAGGATAACAAACTCTTCCTCTTAAGAATTCTACTAATTTTAATTTGGGGAAAGTTTTGTCAGAAAATACATAAAAATTAGATATGAAATTAGGTTGCTCTTTCCACAAATATAAATCTGTGGTTTAGTTTCTATTGCATGTGTTGTTCTAATGTCTAAAGCAAAAAGTCTTCTATAGACATAGTCGGGGCACCAGATCTCTGGGATAACATCAATTTAGAGACCATAAAGCTTTCACACGCCTTTTCTGTAAGATAATTAAGGACTCATTCTCAAGATTAGAGATGAGCGAATCGAATCAGATGAAGTGGAATTCGATCCGAATTTCAGGAAAAATTCGATTAGCAACGAATTTGAATTTCCTCACGCTTCGTGTTAACGAATTCCAATTTTTCCTAAAACAGCGACTACAATGGCGGCTACACGTGTGAGGACATGGGGCAAGGAACTCTGGGAAGGCAGGCTGACCCATAATGCCATGCATGCAGCCAATCAGCAGCCAGCCAGCCCTGTGACGTCACAGCCCTATAAATATGGCGGCCATCTTAGAGTCAGACATTTTCAAGCTTTCTGAGTGCAGGGACAGACGTGAGAAGGCGTTAGGAACAGTGCCATAAAAGCGGTTTACAAGTGCAGGGAAAGGATAGAGAGGAATCATTTCACAGCATCTTAGTGCAGGGAGAGACGTCAGAAGGTGCTAGGGACAGTGCTAGAAAAGTGATTTTCAAGTCCAGGGAAAGATAATTTGGGGATTGAAATAGCCATTATACAGCTCTGTAATTCCAGCAATTTGTTCTTGTGGTGCAAGTGCTATGTTGAAAAGCCTATATTGGCTTTATATCTTTTCAAACAAGAAAAATATATTCTCAGCTCAAGTCGGCGGTTATACGCACTTCAAAAATATACGCACTTCACTGGTGCAGTTATTTGTGGCAAAAGGGTTTAGTGGCCTATTTCAGTACAGAAAGAAAAATATATATGCACTTCATTGGTGCATTTATTTCTGCTAAAAGCGTTTACTGCCCTTTTTCAGTACAAAAAGAAAAATATATTCTCAGTTCACTTCTGCAATTATATGTCTTGAAAGTGTTTACTGGCCTATTTCCGTACAAAAAGAAAAATATATTCTCAGTTCACGTCAGCGGTTATATGTGTTTAAAGCGTACAGAAAGAAAAAAATGTATGCACTTCACTGGTGCACTTATTTGTGGCAAAAGTGTTTAGTGGCTTATTTCATTATTGAAAGAAAAAATTATACGCACTTCACTTATGCACTTATTTGTGGCAAAAGCATTTAGTGGCCTATTACAGTACAGAAAAATATATATATGCACTTCACTGGTGCACTTATTTGTGGCAAAAGTGTTCATTGGCCTATTTCATTACAGAAAGAAAAAAATATCTGCATTTTACTGGTGCAGTTATTTGTGGTAAAAGCGTTCAGTGGCCTATTTAATTACAGAAAGAAAAAAATATACAGAAAGAAAAAGTATATACGCACCTCACTGGTGCTGTTATTTGTGGCAAAAGGGTTTATTGCCCTATTTCATTATAAAACTAAAAAGATATATGCACTTCACTGGTGAAGTGGTAAAAGTGTTTAGTGGTCAATTTCATTATTGAAAGAAAAAAATATACGCACTTCACTGGTGCAGTTATTTGTGGCAAAAGGATTTAGTGGCCTATTTCAGTACAGAAAGAAAAATATATACGCACTTCACTGGTTTATTTATTTCTGCTAAAAGCGTTTACTGGCCTATTTCATTACAAACAGAAAAACATCTTCTCAGCGGTTATCTGTGTTGAAAGCGTACAAAAAGAAAAAAATATATGCACTTCACTTGTGCACTTATTTGTGGCAAAAGCGTTTAGTGGCCTATTACAGTACAGAAAAAAATATATATGCACTTCACTGGTGCACTTATTTGTGGCAAAAGTGCTCAGTGGCCTATTTCATTATAGAAAGAAAAACATATCCGCACTTCACTGGTGCACTTATTTGTGGCAAAAGTGTTCAGTGGCCTATTTCTTTATAGAAAGAAAAAAATATACGCACTTTACTGGTGCAGTTATTTGTGGCAAAAGGGTTTAGTGCCCTATTTCAGTACAGAAAGAAAAATATATACGCAGTTCACTGGTGCATTTATTTCTGCTGAAAGCGTTTACTGGCCTTTTTCAGTACAAAAAGACAAATATATACTCATTCAACTTCTGCTTTTATTATTATTTCAGTACAAAAACTAAATATATTCGGCGTTCATTTTTGCAGTTATATGTGGTAAAACCTTTAGTGACCTATTCCGGTCAAAAAGCTAAATATATTCAGCGTTCAGCACTGTAGTAACATTTGTGGTAAAATCTTTATTGAAGTATTTTGGTGGAAAAACTAATTTTATTAAGCGTCCAGAGCTGTGGTTATGTGCGCTAAAATCTTTATTGAAGTATTTTGGTCGAAAAACTAAATGCATACAGTGGTCAGCGCTGCGGTTATATGCGGTAAAATCTCCATGATGTCTCCTCGATAAAACTGCAGCTTGGGGGCCCCATGTGGCTTCTACACACTATCAAAATAATCCTCCAGTGGGGCGAATAGATGCCGGATGCCCGGGACGCTCCATGACCTTCCCAGGAGCTGCTGTCGGGAGCAGCGGTTCATTTCTGAGACGTCCGTATAGTGCGTGGGGTATCCGAAGACCTTCTCCATCTCCATGCTCCGTTATATGCTGTAAAATCTTTTGTGACTTATTTCGGTGGAAAAACTAATTTTATTTAGCATTTAGCGCTGCAGTTATATGTGGTAAAATCTTTTGTGACGTATTTCGGTTGAAAAACAAATCTTATTCAGCGTTCAGCGCTGTTGTAATATGCGGTAAAATCTTTTGTGATGTATTTCGGTGGTAAAACAAATTTTATTTAGCGTTCAGCGCTGCAGTTATATGCGATAAAATCTTTTGTGACGTATTTTGGTGGAAAAACTAATTGTAATCAGCGTTTAGCGCTGCAGTTATATGTGGTAAAATCTTTTGGGACGTATTTCGGTGGAAAAACAAATTGTAATCAGCCTTCAGCGCTGCACTTTTATGTGGTAAAATCTTTTGTGACGTATTTTGGTGGAAAAACAAATTTTATTCAGCGTTCAGCGCTGCAGTTATATGCAGTAAAATCTTTTGTGATTTATTTTGGTGGAAAAACAAATTGTATTCAATGTTCAGCGCTGCAGTTATATGCGATAAAATCTTTTGTGACTTATTTCGGTTGAAAAACTAATTTTATTCAGCAATCAGCACTGTAGTAATATGTGGTAAAATCTTTATTGAAGTATGTCGGTCGAAAAACAAAATTTATTCTGCGGTCAGCGCTGCAGTTATATGCAGTAAAATCTTTAGTGACGTATCTTGATGAATTTTGCAAATCTTCCGAGCTCAAAGCTATCTTTACGCTTTGTCTTCTCATTGTCTGTAGCTACTAGAGGCCTGTTTGTGCCAGGCAGGTTCCCCCAGAAGTATCTTGGTCGATCGACACTTCCTCATTGTGCCAGTCTGTGGCTTCCTCATGCTGCTGCCACCTCCACACTCTGTGATTGTGCCATTCTGTGGCTTCTTCATGCTGCTGCCACCTCCAGACTCTGTCATTGTGCCATTCTGTGGCTTCCACTTGCTGCTGCCACCTCCAGACTCTGTCATTGTGCCACTCTGTGGCCTACTCATGCTGCTGCCACCTCCAGACTCTGTTGTTGTGCCACTCTGTGGCCTACTCATGCTGCTGCCACCCCCAGACTCTGTCATTGTGCCGCTCTGTGGCCTACTCATGCTGCTGCCACCTCCAGACTCTGTCGTTGTGACACTCTGTGGCCTACTCATGCTGCTTCCACCTCCAGATTCTGTCACTGGGCCACTCTGTGGTCTCCTCATGCTGCTTCCACCTCACCACTATGTCATAGGTCCACTCTGTGGACTTTTCATGCTGTTCCCACCCTTCCCCACTTCATGACTGGTTCACTATTTTGGCTTTTGGCCTGACTGAAATCATCATTTATTTTACACTTCTTCTGATCTGTCAGAAGGAAGGAAAAATGAGACGCACAACGGATCCTGTCTGTGTGTAGCTGCCTTAAGGCCTGTATGGCCCCATCAGAATTAGCTTATGATTTGGTACCCAAAAGCAGGAGTGGGTACAAAACACAGAAGACATTCAAATATTCAGTTCACGTGTCATCTCTGTTTTAGAGCCACTCCTGTTTTTTTTGGCATTAGCAATGCTGATGGATTACTGACCAAATACTGACCGAGTGAAGGCAAATGCTCAACAGACAAGATCCATTTTTTGAGGGATAATTGTTGTGACGGATCAAAGGAAGGGCAAAATAATCAGTGACATCAACATAAACTTACTGCTGACACCCTCTCCACTCTGTCAGGGGGGGCTCCACTTTTATAAGCATTTAATAGAACAGGTTCTGTAGACATCTATGTGGAATTAGCTGACGAGGGTGTAAAAGGAGTGCGCTTCTTCTTGACGCTAACATCTAACTGTAAGGCTGAGTTGATACTTGAGTTATTTGGTCAGTTTTGACCCCGTGACTGCCCTAATAAGTGAAGTGTGCAGTGATTCTAAGAGCGACACCTGTCATGTGCTTATCATACTGACTCACAGTATTATTTCACTACCACAGCAGACTCCCTATGTGTGTTACTGCAAGGCACAGTGTTCTACACCGCTATAAAGGCTCTCTGCAGCCTGGAAATAGCTGTTTTTTTCCACGATTTGCCATGAAAAAAATTGGATCAAAGTACATTTTTGCAAAAAATTCTGTGACCTGTCCAAATCGAATTTTTTAAAAATTCGCTCATCTCTACTCAAGATCTTTCATATGTTGTTCTGTTATTTTTCAAATGTCCATTCATTACCCCACGTCTCTGTTCTTATTGTATATATATTGCTGTTTCTTCATATGTTTTTGTAGTACGCCTGATGAACAGACTGGTGATGTCTCGAAAGCTCGCTATGTAACATCATTACTTCAATTTTGTTAGCCATTAAAAGGTATCAAATAGATATAAAATGTAGATTGGTTGTGCACACCTCATATGGAAGTATATATTTGTATATACATACACACAGGGATTTCTTTGTGTATAGTATTCAGTATTTATTATACATATAAAACAATCTATTCAAATATTATGTATAATCACCAATATTCAAGATATTTTCAATATATAGTGATTACAGTGGAATATGAGTTTTAGTGTGATATATTTCCTAGAATAGTCAGGTAAATATTGTGCCAACAAAATAGATATATGTGAATAAGTGGGTGAATTGATGTATTACATTGATAGGTGCAAGAATATATGAACCTGCAAAGGAAAATGTTTAAAAAGCCATCCACAATAGGACCTTTTGGGTTTGGTATATAAAAAAAAATAAAAAAAAATTTTTTTTTTTACTACAAGTGCATAAATATAACCACGATGGGGTGAACACCACAATAGACAAACATGTTACGTTATAGTTCAGCAGGTCACCGATAATTCCGCTGCAGAAATAAAGAACAATTGGAAATTATATCTCTTCCAGCGATACTATGAACATAATAGTCGAAAAACCACAATAATATATAAAAATATGATATAAGACAATAAGAAAATATGAATATATGGTATAAAATATAAAACCACAATATGTTATATTTCATCCAGCAGTAGTCTCACTGCACTATATTGGACACTCGTATCTTATCCAGCAATGATCAAAAGTTGTATTCCATCCAGCACTTATAAAAGTTATGGTTCCTCCCAGGGTAGCGATATAAAAACCACACTATGGTATATAGATAATATCTGGTTCCTCCAGTTACAATGTCATATAAATGCAGGTTCCGTCATGTAGTTTTATGATTTCAGTCTGTCGGCCGACCTACTATCTATATTTGTTCACTGAAAATGGTTGAGTATTGTATCTGTTACTCACAGTTAGTTGTCTACGAATTTGGATCCTGGTATAAGCAACCTGATGGTGTCGTACCGTTTGTAGTAGCCCGCTGGTGTTGTTATTATCTGTGGCCGCGGCGTCCCACGTGCCTACAGAACTTGTAGTGCTTCCTCAGTGGTCATGTGCAGATGAATATAACATATTGTGGTTTTATATTTTATACCATATATTCATATTTTCTTATTGTCTTATATCATATTTTTATATATTATTGTGGTTTTTCGACTATTATGTCCATAGTATCGCTGGAAGAGTTATAATTTCCAATTGTTCTTTATAGTGTAGCGGAATTATCGGTGACCCGCTGAACTATAACGTAACGTGTTTTGTCTATTGTGGTGTTCACCCCATCGTGGTTATATTTATGCACTTGTAGTAAAAAAAATTATAATTTTTTATTTTTTCTTATATACCAAACCCAGAAGGTCCTATTGTGGATGGCTTTTTAAACATTTTCCTTTGCAGGTTCATATATTCTTGCACCTATGACTGTAATACATCAATTCACCCACTTATTCACATATATCTATTTTGTTGGCACAATATTTACCTGACTATTCTAGGAAATATATCACACTAAAACTCATATTCCACTGTAATCACTATATATTGAAAATATCTTGAATATTGGTGATTATACATCATTTTTGAATAGATTGTTTTATATGTATAATAAATACTGAATACTATACACAAAGAAATCCCTGTGTGTATGTATATACAAATATATACTTCCATATGAGGTGTGCACAACCAATCTACATTTTATATCTATTTCTTACTCTATAGACGGGGTGTGTCTATCAGTTGGAGCACCCGCCCCATATATAACAACGAGGTGAGCCGTCACAACCCAATATACTTTGTTTATTAAAAGGTATCAAACCTGCAATACTCTTATTTTGTTTCTCTTAATGAGAGCACTAAACTAGTTCTAATGCCTGTATTGTTATAGTATTTGTATCATTTATATAGTATATCTATAATGGTGGTTTAGGTATGTCCATATCTTTATGTGTTATCCAGTGTATGGAAATTAACCTCTCTATTCACTCTCAAAGTACATCTGAAACATTTCTATTGATTTATACATCTTTTGTCAAACTTTGGGCAGTCTTTCTTTATGACCTGACTGTGATTAACCTTTTTCCTTTTTATGCAATTAATTCCCTAATGGAAATCGTTCCTCTCATATGCTAACTGGTTTTTCTGCCTCTCAATTTTATCTCCACAGATATTTCAGGATTTTAGTGTTCAAGCTTTATTGTCACTTAGGGCAAAGTCTGATAATTTCATATTTTTATGTTTTAGAATCATTTTCACCTCCTCACTTATTTCTTTTAAATTGCTTTTAATCTTTTACTTTTCATCTGTTTTTAAGTGGATCTAAGTTTTTTTCTCACACTCATTAGCTTGCTATTGTTCATATTTCAATTCTTTTCAGTGAGTCATATAAATAAACCCTTAGCAGCGTCAAGGTGGTCTCAGTCAGGCAGGTAACAAGAGGGGCACACTACATGTGCAGGGTCTGCTCTCTTGAATGTAGAATCCCAACCGCATAGACAGGTTTAGAGTAGGTCCTGCCTGATTGAGACCACCTTGGCGCCGGTAGGCTGGCACAGATGTGTTTTGATCATAAATATATTGGCTAAGAATGTCAGATTTTGTCATATCAGAGTGAGGGCTTAGTCCATATATAATGTTTGTATCTATTGTGTTTATTATTTTCTGTGATTTTTCTTTCATAAATGCAGCCATGAACATCTGCATATTAATTTATTACATTGTGCAGGATGTTTTGTAACTTTTTCTGTGGTTTTCGATAAAACCCTAATTCTAAATATAATTAAGTACATTAAGCAATACTGCTGTTAAGCTTATGACTAGAGATGAGTGAATTGAGGTTGATAAAGTGGAATTCGATCAGAATTTCAGGAATTATTTGATTTGCACCAAATCAGAATTTTATAACGCTTCGTGGTAACGAATCACATTTTTTCCTAAAATGGCTGCTGCACATTATAGGACATGGAGCAAGGAACTCAGGGAACGAGGGATCACCCACAATGCCATGTATGCAGCCAATCAGCAGCCACCCAGCTCTGTGATGTCACATCCTTATAAATAGCCTCTGCCATCTTGGATTCAGCCATTTTCCAGTGTACTTAGTGCAGGGAGAGATGTTAGCAGGCGCTAGGGACAGTGCTAGGAAAGACTTAAAAACTTATATTTTGCTCAATAAAAGTTCAGGGAAAGAGCATTAGAAGTGTAGGGAAAGGATAGGGAGGAATTATTCCACAGTATTGAAGCAGAACAGGGTTCAATAGGGGTGTTTACAGCCTGGGTAATAGGAGCAATCCTATTACACCTTGCTGCACTTACTGCAGATCCAAATTGCCATTATACTGCTGCTCATTTCAGGTTTGCAATACCTCTGTAATTCCAGCAAACCGTTCTTGTTATTGGCCCTTGTGCAGTGCAGTTATATGTTCTAAAGCGTACTAGTGGGAAAAAAAGGGCTTATAAGCTGTTGTGTGGTGAAATGGGAAAATTATAGCCCTTGTTGGCATGTATTAGTGGCAAAAAAAAACTTTATTTTCCGTTCACGGCCACAGTTATATGTTCTATAGCTGTTTTTTGGCATGTAGTAGTGGGGGGAAAAAAAGGGTTTATCAGGGGTTGTGTGGTGAAGTGAAAAAATTAAGCCCTTTTTGGCGTGTATTAGTGGCAAAAAAAAACTTTATTTGCCGTTAACGGCTGCAGTTTTATGTTCTAAAGCATTTTTTTGGTGTGTATTAGTGGGGGAAAAGAAAAAGGGCTTATTAGCCATTGTGTGGTGAAGTGAGAAATTTAAAGCCCTTTATGGTGTGTATTAGTGGCAAAAAAAACAACTTTATTTGCTGTTTACGGCTGCAGTTATATGTTATATATGTTATTTGCCAGTTAGTGGTGAAGTTCAATTGTGCTACAGCCATTTACGGAGTGTATTGATAGGATAGATATCTACATCCTATTAGCCATACTGAGGTGAATTGTAATTGTTATATTTATTTATTTAGCCAATCTGCGGTGAATTTACATTGTCATACAGCCAACAATGACTGTATGACAATGTAAATTCACAATGTAAATTCACTGTGTTTATTATTAATAAAAAAAGGAACTTCTTATTAGCCATTCTGAGGAGAATTTACATTGTCATTCAGTGGTGAATTTTTTTTTGTGATAGAGCCTTTTTTGGGAAAAATTGTTAGATGAATGTAGACTTTCTTCTGTAGGGACTGAGTAATTGCGCCGATTAGCCATTCAGTGGTGAAATCTTTTGTGTGAAACAGCCTTTTTTGGGAAAATTGATGGGTGATTTTAGATTATCTTCCCTAGGGACTAACAATTTTTTGATTAGTCATTCAGTGTTGAAATTTTTTGTGATACAGCCTTTTTTGGGAAAATTGGTCAATGAATGTAGACTTTCTTCTGTAGGGACTGAGTAATTGCGTTGATTAGCAATTCAGCGGTGAATTTTTTTTATGATACAGCCTTTTTTGGGAAAATTGGTTGGTAGCTGTAACTACGGTCAAGAACAATATATGTCCTTTACGGACCACTGGGTAAATGTGGTTCCTGCCCAGCCACACTAGCAACTTGTCCAGGTTACGCCGCTTCCGCCTCCACGTTCTAACGCCGTTGGTCCTGCGAAAATATCCACCTCTGCCTCCTCATCCTCCACCGTGTCCTCAGCCTCCACTGTAGAGAGAATTAACAGTGCTCCTCCAGCATACCACATGGGCAGGGCATGGCGGTATGACGCTGTTCTACACCTCGTTTACCTGGGCGAACGGAGTCACACAGGGAAGGAACTGCTCAGTGTCGTTCATCAAAAAATCAAATCCTGGCTTTCTCTGCGACAACTCAAAATCGGAACCTTGGTGACCAACAACAGGAAGAACATGGTGTCGGTGCTGCATTGCGGAGGGCTGAGCCATGAGCCTTGCATGGTGCACGTGTTTAATCTGGTTGTAAAGCGTTTCCTAAAATTTTCCACCCATCTGCAAGACATCCTAAAAATGGCCAGGAAACTTTGCAGCATGCATTTCAGCCACATGTACACCGCCAAGCACACCCTCCTTGAGCTGCAGCGGCAGAACGGCATCCCCCAACATAGGCTCATATGCAACGTATCTACATGTTGGAATTCCACCCTCCATATGTTGGACCGACTATACAAACAGAGAAAGGCCATAAACGATTTCTTGATGATGCAAGCTGACAGAGGTAATCCCCTGTGTAACTTCGATGTTAGTCAGTGGCAGCTCATGCGTGACACCTGCCGTTTGCTCGTGCCCTTTGAGGAGGCCACATTATTTGTCAGTCGCCAGGACTACAGGATGAACAATGTCATTACAATGATTAATATCCTGGAAAAGATGCTGGTAAATCTGCTGATCAGAGGACTGGAGACGTGGCGCCTACATCTCACAGCCACATGAGCCCTGTGGGGGCTGAACTGGAGGAGGAGGACTTTGGAGTACAAGCAATGTGTAGCGAAATGGGTGGTTTTTCTACACAGTTGACCGGAGAGGAGGAGCAGGAGCAGCCAGAGGATCAAGAGGGAAATGAGGAAGACGAGGCAGATAACCCAAACACACCGTGGCAGTATGCAGTGGAGATGGAGGCAGGGAGTCCCTCGAAATCATGTGCGCAAATGGCTCGATGCATGCTCACTTGCTTGCGTAGTGACAGCCGAATTGTCACCATTCGCCAGAGGGATGACTACGGGCTCTCCACCATGTTAGACCCTCGCTACCGGTCCAAAATGGGGGCCTTTTTTACACTTGCTGAGAGGGAGGACAAACTGAACTACTATAGAGACATCCTATGTAGTCATCTGGCTGCTGCCTATCTGCTCCATTGTCCATCCTCTCGCAGGTCTGACCGGGGGCCCTCTGCGCTTATGTACCACTGCCATGGCTGCTGGGGTGGGGGTGGCAGAAGCAGTACCAGCTCTATCAGCAGCAGCCTGAGTCTAGAGTCGCTGATGAGCAGCTTTCATCACCCGCATACTGTAGTGAAGAAACTACTCACTAGCAGCTAGACATAGAGCAGAACCTGAACCAGCAGGTGGTGGCATACTTGGAGTGCACCCTGCCAGAAAGTTTGCCCTGTAAAAGCTGTCCTTCCCGGCCAGTAGTGTGGCATCAGAGCGGGTGTTTAGTGCGGTGGGGCCATAGTTACCCCAAGGAGAACTCGCCTGTCCACTCAAAATATGGAGAGACTGACCTTTGTTAAGATGAATCAGGCATGGATCAGCCAGGATTTCCACCCACCAATGCCTGATGCATCAGATTAGATCATCCATGCTGCCTCACCCAAACCTTGACAAAAGAGACCAGTTTCTTCTGGCTACCTGCCTCAGCTACTATTCTGATGCTGCCACCCAGCTGATGCCAAGTGCTCCTTCTTACACCCACCATGGTCAGCAGGTACTGTTATTGCCACCCACCTCCTCACTCTGTCACCGGGTCACTCTGTGGCTCCTTGTGCTGCTGCTGCCACCTCCACACTATGTCACCTTGCCACTCTGTGGTCTATTCATGCTGCTTCCCCCGCACACTATGTCACTTTGCCACTCTGTGGCCTCCTCATGCTGCTGCTGCCACCTCCACACTCTGTTATTTTGCCACTCTGTGGCCTCCTCATGCTGCTGCTACCTCAACACTATACTACCGAAATAGATGCCTCAACCGTTAAATGAATCCACATTCAAGTGATGCCCTAGCCTATGGCAATAAATACATATAAATAACCTACATAGAAAATGCCAGACCGCTGGTACTAAATTGTTCTTTATTACAAAATCACATTAAACAACATACATGATTAAAAGAATCAGTGCAGGAGATAAAAAGCAACATCACTGGAGGAGACATACAATGAACGGAGTCCCTATCCTTGAACAGTTATGTTCAGAAGACATTGTTATGCATACATGGAATCATACATAGTGAGGAAAAGGGACATTTACCCATACAGAGTCTCCTCCAGGATGGCGCCAACCCCAACGCGCGTTTCGGCGTACCTTCGTCTGGGTTGCCCCAGTTGCCCCGGTTGCCCCAGGCGAAGGTACGCCGAAACGCGCGTTGGGGTTGGCGCCATCCTGGAGGAGACTCTGTATGGGTAAACGGATCAGAGGAAGGGCAAAATAATCAGTGACGTCAACGTCCACTCTGTCAGGGGGCTCTACTTGTATAAGCATTAAATAGAACAGGTTCTGTAGACATCTATGTGGAATCAGCTGACGAAGGTGTACAAGGAGTGCGCTTCTTCTTGACGCTAACATCGACCTGTAAGGCTGAGTTCATACTTGAGTTATTTGGTCAGTTTTGCCCAAATAAGTGAAGTGTGCAGTGATTCTAAGTGCGACGCCTGTCATCTGTGTGTCATACTGACTCACAGTATTGTTTCACTACCACAACAGACTCCCTATGCATGTTACTGCAAGGCACAGTGTTCTACACCACTATACACGCTCTCTGCAGCCAGGAAATAGCTGTTTTTTAATGCGATTCACCGCAAATAAATTCGGATTGAATCAAATCGTTTAGAAAAATTCGGCGACCCGGCCGAATCAAATTTTTGGCCTATATTCTACAAGGGGCACTAAAATGTATATTTAGTTTTCATGCTAGGAGTAGTCCTTGATATTTACAGGTCCTGTCTCTTCAGTAGTACAGACTCTCCTGCAACCATAATCCCCAAGATTTTTTTTTCTTTAAAAAAAATAAATAAATTAGTAGCTTAAGGCATTACTCTCAGTTCATACACTACTATCTGTAGATGTGTTTTCCTTTACTTTCAACATACTGTATCTTGAAATGGGTGGTGTGGTAATGTGCACAGTGTGGGAAGGCATGTGTATCCCACCCAGATACCTCAGCTGGGTGAGATAACAAAAATCTGGAAATTGCAGTGGTCTTAGCAAAGTATAGATTGCTGAGACAGTTTTGGCTACATTTTCTTCTGTGCTGGATTTTACTAGGATTGGCGGGTAGGTTTGGTAGTGGGATCTGCCAGTTCACACCATTCTGGCACAGGTATTCCCTTTCACCTGAGGTGATCGCAGGTGAGGCCTGCTCTAATCAAGGAGGCATAAAACCAACCCTCTGTGTGTTAGTCAGTTAGACGTCTGCGGAGAGAGGGACGCACGGCCAGAGTCTTCTTTGGCGGACTTCTGGGCAACAATCCCACAAAGGTACTGATGATGTTGTAGTCACAGCCTGGAGCTTGCTGGACTGTTTGGGCTAAGAAAGCTGCATCTGATCACGTGTGTGAACTGTGTTCTTTAGAGGTGAATCAGGGAATGAATTATGTATTAGGTAGTGCCCAGACGGGCAGGAGTTATTTTGGTTGATGTATTGTGCTAAAATGCTAGAAAATAAAGCATCGTTTGGACTTCAATCCGGTTGTCTGTGAGAAATCTGTGATTGAGACCCCCTGAGAGAGAGCGATCCCTTACAGCATAAGAGATACTGTGTCAGGAGAAATATATGATATACTTATCTATGTGAGGAAACCCAGTGGTTGTGATGTGTATTGCAGCCTGTCAAGGGTTTTGCTAGCATGTTGCAATATTGTATTCAGTACGTATCAAGAGAAATTCCGTTTTTAAATGGGTTTTCTGGGCTCCAGATATTGATAACTGATCCTTGACATAGGTTATCAATATCATACTGGTGGGAGCATCTGACACTTGGCACCTCCACTGATCAGCTCTGGAAAGATTCCCAGACTATAGCAGCAATACTCGCAAGGATTTTCCTTTTGCAAATTTTTATCGCAAATTTTCTGATTGCCAATTTTCGCAATCAAGAAAATAATGACTGGAGATCACAAATTCTCGAATTCGCGAATATATATCGAATATTCACCCAAACATTTGTGAATTATCACAATTTTGAATATTGCCCCTGCCGCTCATCACTGATTATTATCACGTTTGCTACCACTCGTACTTTATCAATTGGTTTTGGGATTTAGCCTCACATGTTATTTTATATTACAGGGGCTTGTCCTGTGGTTTTTCGGTATGTTGCATATAATTTGCTGCTCTTTATGAATTTTGTGTATTTTAAGTGTTTTTAATTAATTGTTTTTTGTCTCTGATGGCATTAATACAATTATGGTATTTTAAATTATTTGGCGGGTGTGCTCCAGTTTTGCATGTTTGTTGTGTTTTGTATGAACATATTGCCTTGGATGTGGGTTTAGATACACTTTTGGTGCCCGCTATCTACTGTTTCTACCGCTCTGAACAGAGTAGGAAGCACATCTCTGTTGAAAGTATAGTGGCTGTGCTGGGTGTCAGACCTTCATCGATTTGATGTTAAAGGGATTTTGTCACCTCGTTTTCGGTTATAGAGATGCGGACATGCACGGCTAGATCGCCGCTAGCATGTGCACAATATACCGGTCCTATAGGGCTGTGTGCTTTTATTTTGTTTAAAAAATGATTTTAGAGATATGTGAATGAGTCTTGTAAGGTGCCAAGGGGCTGTACTAACCTTCCTGGTGAGGGGACGTGGCTGGGCACCAGGAAGGTTCAATCAGCCCCTTGGGCACCTTACAAGACTCGATTACTCATCTCTAAAATCATTTTTTTAACAAAATAAAAGGACACAGCCCTATAGGACCGGTATATTGCAGACATGCTAGCGGCGATCTAGCCGTGCATGTCCGCATCTCTATAACCTAAAACGAGGTGACAGAATCCCTTTAATGATATGTCCTGAGGATAGGTCATTAGTATATATGAGGGAAGTTATGAAAACTTTGATTCGGCTGCTTCGTCGAATTTCACAAAGAAATTTGCTTTGTGAATTGCTTCACCACAAAGCGCATTTCTTTGTAAGTAGAGGGCGGAATGACAGTGAACGGTGATTGCGTCGCCCCTATCACTAAACCCCTCAGATGCCGCATTAATCGCTGATCGCATCTGAGACAGTGGCGTACATACAGGGGTCGCAGTTGCGACCGGGCCCGGCCGCCTGTGGACCCCTGGCCCCTGCAGTAGTGCTACTCAGACTAAGGTGTGGGCCCGCGGCGGCGGCAGGTAACAGGGAGATGAACGCTTCCATTGTGGAAGCGTTCATCTCCATAGTGATCCTCAGGACAGCGATACAGATTGCTGTGCTGCGGCCGGGCAGGGGAGGGAGGCGTCTCCCTTCCCTGTTCCTCTGATAGGCTGTGCCGGCAGCCTTGTCTTGTGCCGGCAGCCTATCAGAGTGGTGCAGGCGGCGCAATGACGTCATCACGCAAGAGGCCTGCATCGCATCTCTGCTAAGGAGGTAAGTATAAGGGTTTATTTATTTTTTTAAATACCGGACTTTACTGGGACATGAGGAGGCACTTAATACTGGAAAATGGGGGGACGAGGGGGAAGGGGAAGGTTGGCACTTGATACTGGGAAATGGGGGGGGAAGGTTGGCACTTGATACTGGCACACGGGGCGGTTGGCACTTGATACTGGTACAATATTGGGGGCACTATTGGGGACCACGGGGCACAGTATTGGGGTAGTAGGATGTTTTGTCCAGAAGATGGTAGGATGATGGAAAAGTAGTAAACTAAGATTTTTTCAAGTTTTATGTTTTATTGCAGTTCAGCCCTATTTCCTTTACAAGTGTGCTGCCATTTCTGAAAGAAAGAATCCATGTATTTCTAAACCGGTACAACCTCTGTAATATATGTTAATGGTACTCCCAAAGTCCATAAATCTTTTGACAATTACAGTTAATGGAATAAACAGGGTCAATTCTCTTCTGTGTATAACAATAGATAATAATCTGTTTAGAATTTATGTATGTATAGTAATTTTATAGTAGACATCTACCATTCCTTCCTGACAGTCGGCTGCTCGCTTAGTGAAGGAGACTGCTGCATTTACATACCACGATCTCTCTCACTGTATGAGGACGAGGGATCACTATAGGTTTCTGAGCGGTATACACAGTTTAGACCACACGATCTGCTGCCCAGAAACTATGATTGGTGGTACCAGCAGGACTGCATGAAAAATCGAATCACCTGATGAATGAACCTTTCGCTCGTTTATCAGGTGACCGGTGGCACATTTACATGGGCTGAATGTTCGGAGCGACCGTTCGCAGGTCGATAGGATTGGGTCCCAGAAGTGGGACTGGCACCTAACTGAGATTTATTTATGATGATTTACATAGTTCATCTATTTAATCTTTACAATGTAATGTGACTTATAAAAGGATACTTATCCATGTAACTTCTATTATATGGGGTAGATAATAATAATAAATAATAAAGTGTTCTATCCAGGCTCGGACTGGCCTACAGGGAAGGTGGGGGATTCCTCGGTGGGCCCCCAGTCTCCTGCGCCTGGCACCCCGCCTATCCCTTGTTTGAACTTGATGGACGTTTGTCTTTTTGCAACCGTATTAACTATAAGATGGAAGAGTAATTATTTCTCCTTTCTCAGGAGAGATAATTATTGTAGCCACTTGGTGGCAGTATCGCACAGTGATGCAGCCTCCTACTGGTGTAAATTGTACAGGAGGCCCCACAGCTGCTGGCAGTGAAGGAGGAGAGAACATGTCTGGCCATCCTTCTGCCCTCCCGGCTGTCATAAAACTGTGGCTGCTGGAGAGAAGGACTTCTCTGCGGTGCTCGGCTGATTTCTCAGGTGTGTGACAGTAGTGAGCTGTAGGAGACTGTAAGGGGGAAATAGGGTATTTGTTTATAGTAGACTCAGATCTGTGTATGTGTGCTGCTCTCTGCAGAGTTCAGAGTGGCATTAGAGGGACTCTGCCCTAGGTCCCCCCAATGCCTCTGCTTTAGGTGAACCCCCATAAATGCCCCAGCTCCAGATGCCCCCTAATGCCCCCACTCTAAATGCACCCCAAATATTGTCTCTTCTCCAGTTGCCTTCCTAATACCCCTGCTCCAGGATCCCCACTATTACCCTGCCTCAGGTGACCCTAATGCCTCTGCTTTAGGTGCACCCCCATAAGTGCCCCAGCTCCAGATGCCCCCACTCTAAATGCACCACTAATATTGCCTCTTCTCCAGTTGCCCCTGCTCCAGGATCCCAACTATTACCCTGCCTCAGGTGACCCTAATGCCATATTTTGGGCTAGATTTTAAATTTTTATTTAATTTTATCTTTTACACCCAAAGAAAACCTTTAAGGATAGGGAATGTGAAAAGATGAAACAGCTATGACACGACAGGTGATAAGTGTCTGATTGGTGGGGGTCTGACTGCTGGGACCCCCATGATCAAGGGAACATGGTCTTAAGACTCTTGTGTACATAGATTGGCGGTACTGTAATTGAATGTCTCAGGACCCCTTTTTTCATGTTCAATGGGTGTTCCAGAAGTCAAACCCCAGCAATCTGATATTTATCACCTATCCTGTATATAGGCAATAGGTCATTATGGTAGGAGAACCCTTTTAAATATACTGTAGATTATGTGCAATCTGGGGAGGTTACGATTTGATAAATTTAATGCCAGACATTTATGCATAAAGGGGTTAAAGGGGTTTTCTCACTGCAGTAAATGGCATTTATCATGCAGTTAATACAAGGCACTTACTAATGTATTGTGATTGTCCATATTGCCTGCTTTCCAGCACATTATACACAGCACATATCCATGGTTATTACTACTGTGTAATCCAGCAGTGGTGGCCGTGCTTACACACTATAGGGAAAGGCTGGAAGTCTGCATAGGCCAACACCTTTACCTATAGTGTGCAAGTATGACCACCACTGCTGGGTGTAGAGTGGTCAAAACCATGGATATGAGCAGTGTATAATGTGATGGAAAAGAGACAATATGGACAATCACAATACATTAGAAAGTGCCTTGTATTAACTTTCTCTGCATGATAAAAGTCATTTGTTGAAGTGAGACGACCCCTTTAACTGTGCTACACTTAAGAGGTTTAGGCATACATGTATTGGTGTGTGCATTGTCTGTTTCCTATGTGTGATTGGTGTGTGCTATATATGATCTATGTATCAGAGGTGTATGTGCAGTATGTGACATATGCATCAGTGGCATGTGACCCATGTATAGGTGTCTTGTGTCCCACATCTGTCCAATGAGTGATTGGTGTGCGCTGCAGGTGTCTTGTTTCTGACTGACTCAAAGGGAACCTGTCATCAACTTCATGCTGACCTCACTCAGAGCAGCATAAAATAGTGACAGACGCTCTAATTTCAGCGGTGTGTCACCATGAGCTAAAAGTAAGTGGTTGCTGAGAACCAGCATCATAATCATTGGAGCCCAGCCTTGAAAAGAGTCAAATCTACTTGAGAAGAGTCATGGTTATCCATAATCTCCTGCTCTCCCGTCCATCTGCTGATGACTGGCAGTTCTCTCCTAGAGAGAAAGGGAGAAAACTAGGTAGAAGACAGTCAGTCATCAGCAGGTGGTGGGGAGAGCAGGAATTCATGTATAACCAGGACTCTTCTCAGGTGGTCGGGACTCTTTTCCAGGCCCAGGCTGCAATGATTGTGATGTTGGTTCTTGGCAACCACTTACTTTTAACTTATAAATGACAGACCGCTGAAATCAACTCACCTGTCTCTACTTTATTCTGCCGTTAGTATGGACAGCATAAAGTTGATGACAGGTTCCCTTTAAATGCAGGATATCCATATATGTGTAAGGTTAATTTCACACTTGCGCTAGCAGGGTCCAACAGGCTGTTCCAGTCCCATTCACTATAATGGGGGCAGGCCGGAGGTCCAGCCGCAGCACAGCAAACATGCCGAAAAGTGGCCGGACAAAAGCTACAGTGGACTTCCGGCGGCATGGTGGGCTAGCGTTAGCATGGATCCAGCAGGCTGTTCCCCCACTGGAACAACCTGCCGGAGCCTGTTACTGCAAGTGTGAAATTAGCCTAAATTCTGCCACATGTATGTTTGTGTATTTTATCACTGTAAGGGCTCATGAACACGACTGTTGGATGTTTTGCAGTCAGCAAATTGTGGATCCGCAAAACATGGATACCGGGTGTGTGCATTCCACATTTTGTGGAACAGAATGGCCGGCCCCTAATAGAACAGTCCTTTCCTTGTCTTCAGTGGCATACCTCTAATAGAGGAAGACCACACAGCTGCTATGGGGCCCGAAGGGGAGGGGGGACTAGCTGCGGAGGAAATTCCCCGCCCCATTATTACCATTAGTACAACAGCTCTGGTCTAAAGTACTTGCCAGGTTCTCTGGCTCCGCCTTCCAGCTCTCCTCAGCAGGCTGTGCTCTGGCCTCCCCCCTCCCCCCAGCAAAGCCCCGATCCTACATGAGGAGATGCCTCTAGCAGCAGCCTGCACATGTCCTCAGGGGCTGCACTGCTGAGGAGAGGTCAGTTTTTTAGAAGCTATAGCAGGATGTGCTGCTGCCATCAGAAGCCTCCCCAGTGCTCCCCTCCCCCACTCTGCTCCTCTTCTTTGTCCTGGCACACTGCAGAGTCCTCCTCTTCTGTTATGTAAATCATGTGCAGCAGTCGGCACAGAGTGCAGGCTGCTGCACTGCCTGCTGAGGAGAAGATGTCCTCCTTTCAATCCTGACTGTTTACCTGGAGACCTGCACAGAAGGTAAGTGTGTGCCAGTGTAATATGTGTGTGTACTTATGCCTGTGTAGTGTAATGTATTTTATACATACAGTATGTATGTGATATATGTGTGTGTAATTGTCTAATGTACCTGTATATATGTGAATGAGTAAATGTATATACAGTCAGGTCCATAAATATTGGGACATGGACACAATTCTAACATTTTTGGCTTTATACACCACCACAATGGATCTGAAATGAAACTAACAAGATGTGCTTTAACTGCAGACTGTCAGCTTTAATTTGAGGGTATTTACATCCAAATCAGGTGAACGGTGCAGAAATTACAACAGTTTGCATATGTGCCTCCCACTTGTTAAGGGGCCAAAAGTAATGGGACAGAATAATAATCATAAATCAAACTTTCACTTTTTAATGCTTGGTTGCAAATTCATTGCAGTCAATTACAGCCTGAAGTCTGGAATGCATAGACATCACCAGATGCTGGGTTTCATCCCTGGTGACGCTCTGCCAGGCCTCTACTGCAACTGTCTTCAGTTCCTGCTTGTTCTTGGGGCATTTTCCCTTCAGTTTTGACTTCAGCAAGTGAAATGCATGCTCAATCGGATTCAGGTCAGGTGATTGACTTGGCCATTGCATAACATTCCACTTCTTTCCCTTAGAAAACTCTTTGGTTAATTTTGCAGTATGCTTTGGGTCATTGTCCATCTGCACTGTGAAGCACCGTCCAATGAGTTCTGAAGCATTTGGTGGAATATGAGCAGATAATATTGCCCGAAACACTTCAGAATTCATCCTGCTGCTTTTGTCAGCAGTCACATCATCAATAAATACAAGAGAAGCAGTTCCATTGGCAGCCATACATGCCCACGCCATGACACTACCACCACCATGCTTCACTGATGAGGTGGTATGCTTAGTATCATGAGCAGCTCCTTTCCTTCTCCATACTCTTCTCTTCCCATCACTCTGGTACAAGTTGATCTTGGTCTCATCTGTCCATAGGATGATGTTCCAGAACTGTGAAGGCTTTTTTAGATCTCATTTGGCAAACTCTAATCTGGCCTTCCTGTTTTTGGGGCTCACCAATGGTTTACATCTTGTGGTGAACCCTCTGTATTCACTCTGTGAAGTCTCCTCTTGATTGTTGACTTTGACACACATACACCTACCTCCTGGAGAGTGTTCTTGATCTGGCCACCTGTTGTGAAGGGTGTTTTCTTCACCAGGGAAAGAATTCTTCGGTCATCCACCACAATTGTTTTCCGTGGTCTTCCGGGTCTTTTGGTGTTGCTGAGCTCACCGGTGCGTTCCTTCTTTTTAAGAATGTTCCAAACAGTTGTTTTGGCCACGCCTAAATTTTTGCTATCTCTCTGATGGGTTTGCTTGTTTTTTCAGCCTAATGATGGCTTGCTTCACTGATAGTGACAGCTCTTAGGATCTCATCTTGAGGGTTGACAGCAACAGATTCCAAATGCAAATAGCAGACTGGAAATGAACTCTGGACCTTTCATATGCTCATTGTAATTGGGATAATGAGGAATAACACACACCTGGCCATGGAACAGCTGAGAAGCCAATTGTCCCATTACTTTTGGTCCCTTAACAAGTGGGGGCACATTTGCAAACTGTTGTAATTCCTGCACTGTTCACCTGATTTGGATGTAAATACCCTCAAATTAAAGCTGATAGTCTGCAGGTAAAGCACATCTTGTTTGTTTCATTTCAAATCCATTGTGGTGGTGTATAGAGCAAAAAATCTTAGAATTGTGTCGATGTCCCAATATTTATGGACCTGGCTGTATGTGTGTGTACTATATGTACAGTATATATGATGTGTGTGTATATATATATATATATATATATATATATATACTGTATATACCTAATATATAAAGCTGAGTGTATGTGTGTGTATGTATGTATGTCCGCTAAAGGAATCACAAAATTTGGCACACAGGTACGTCAGGTGTCCGGGAAGGTTTTAGACCAGGTCTCAGCTCTCTAGGACGTACAGTTCCTGAGATATTCCCCAAAAAAATGCATTAGCCAATAGAAGCTTGGTCACATGACCCTTATCAGCCAATAGAAGCTCGCAGGCCATTAGCCTCCACATCAGTGGCGTAGCTACCAGGGAAGCAGTGGAAGCAGCTGCTTTGGGGCCCCAGTTATGAAGGGGCCCGGAGCAGTACTAGATACAGTAACAGCAGTAATAGGTCGGGAAGAACTGCCTGTCATGTGATTTGCTCCTCTCATAGCCCCTCCCCCCAGAGCATGCAGTCCTGCCATGTTGTTTTCAGTGCATCAGGCAGATCCAGCATCTTGAGTTCCACTGGTAGCCCTGCCCCTTAGACAAAGCCTGGCTAAGACTCTACCTAAGCATTGAGGCTGGGCTGGTCCATGGAGGGGAGAGGGTTTCTCTTTTGGGACCCGATAGCCATGCATACTGTTGAAGAGAGAATCAGAACTGGAGTTCCCTCTCACCAGCCAGAGAAGTGCAGGCTTTATTTAAAATCCACCAGCATTAGTCACTTGCTTAGCTGGTAGCAGCTAGCCAGCTTCTGCCCCCCTACAGAAAGATAGAACAATCCATCTTCCTGCTGGTGGTAAAAGAACACAGCTCAGGTTGGCAGTCGGGACTAACAGGAGGGGGCGGGGGGGGGGCTGCAGAGACTGCGCTGTCTGAGCCTGTCTATATCTTCAGAGACTGCAGAGAAATTGTAGGTGTAAATGTATGTATACAGTGTGAATATATGTGTGTGTATATACAGGTTGTGTGGGAATTTAACTATGTGTGATATATATATATATATATATACATATATAGTGTGTTAATATATGTGTAAATGTTTGTATATACAATAGTGTGGATATAAAATGTGTGTCTCTATATACAGTATATATGAGTGTGTTTTTTTAAATGTATGCTGCATAATGTATTCCAGTATAGTTTCTTTCTGTACAGTAAGGGGTTGTCCCAAGTATCCCCCGAGTTCCGACTGCTAGGAAGGTGAAGTCCTCAGGGTGAATGGAATAGCAGTAACCTGCACGCTGCCGATCCATTCATCTGTTTGGGAAGTGTACAGCGCTGACCTGCCACCTGCAATCCCATAGAGTTGAATGGAGCAGAGGGCGCTTGTGTGACCGCCGTTCCATTCACTCCAGGGACTCCAACACCTCATTCTTGTGATCTCATTCTGATTTCCAGTGGTCAGATCCCCACCAATCAGATACTTATCCTCTATCTTGTGGATAGGGGATGAGATCTTAGGCCTTGTTCACATTTCAATTTTTCATAGCATACATACTGTAGTACAGGAGGCTGGCCAAGGAAGGAGGTGGGCAGAGGCTGGGATGGCTTTCTGACAGCTGCATGCTGATCCACTCCTTCCTCTGCGATCCTTCTGTATTATATCATACAGAACAGGGCAGCCTCCCTTATCCACCCCACTGCTGCGCTGTGTATTAGTGCTTACTCTGGCACACTTACATATGCACACAAGTGGTGCCAGGATAGTCGGGTGCATGTATATGTAAGTGTGCCACAATTTGCATCTCTGCCATCTGTGTAGGTCCTGGGTCTCCACACTTGACCACGCAGGACACTTGACCACTGCAGCCAATAACTGTTTGCAGCAGTGATATGTCACCCATGAAGCTTGTAAGTGGGTCATGTCCCACACAGATGACGCGTCACCACTGCAGCCAGTTATTGACTGCAGCGGTCACGAGTCCATCATCAAAAAGGATGCTAACATTTACATTAAGTACATTAAAAAAAAAAGTGTAAAATAGCCACAGGAGTGGATTTTACACGGGGATGAGAAGGTTGCAAAGAAGTGTGTCTGTGGTGGTGGAGGGCCCCAATAAAAAATTTGCTGTTGGGTCCAATCAGTTCTAGCTACGCCCCTGCTCCACATCCACAGTTTTACTCCAGGTTTCCATAACAACCCAGCGATATTTCTTCACTGCTGTAGATAAGCTTTAAAGGAAATCTGTCACAAGGATAATTGCTATTGAAGTAAAGCCATGGCCTAATAGCACTTAGTACCTTATTTCCAGATGTGCCTTTGTTCCAGCGATATATGTTTTTATCCACTGAAAATCCAGTTTATTTGGTATGCAAATGAGCCAGTAAGGTGCCCAGTTGGGTGTCACTCTTGCAGGAAGGAGCTCAGACACGCCCACTGCCACAATGTCTCCACCCTCAAAAGACGAACTTATAACCCTGCCCCAGGTCCCGCTAAGCCACGCCCCTGATCCGGTTAGGTCATGCCCCCTCGCACTCCTCAGCCAACAGGGATTGAAAAAAATGAAGTTAAAAATCAACTTCTGTCAGCTGCAGAAGTGGGAGGGAGGATGACTTTCTTCCTGCAGCTCACACTCAGACAGCACAAATGGACATCCTGGTGTCCGTCCAGGCCCTGCACCAGGCGGAGGACGGGGAGTCTGAAAGCCGGACTGTCTAACCTAAAACTGGACCTCTGGCCACCCTAGGGGCAGGCTGCTGTGGAGATCACTGTTAAGGGGATGGTCCACTATGGAGGTCAGTGTTAAGGGGCAGATTGCTGTAAAGGCCACTGTTAAGGGGGGCGGGCCCCTGTGGAGGTCACTGTCAAGGGGTTGGTGTGCTGTGAAACTCACTGTTAAAGGGGAAGGCTGCAGTAAAGGTCAAAGTTAAGGAGGTGGGCTGCTGTGGAGGTCCAATTTTAAGGGACAATGCACTGTGGGGGGGGGGTCAGTGTTAAGGGGGCAGGGTGCTGTAGATGTCACTGTTATAGTGGATATTGTTGATATCTTTTAATGACACACACAAACATTAAATGACATAGATTAAATATACCCGAGCGAAGCCGGGTCCTTCAGCTAGTATGTATATATATATTGTAATACGGGAGGAGATCGCTCCAATAAACCAGGTGCATGAGCCAGCCCAGGGTTAAAGAAAACAGGTGTTTATTTTCCAAAAAAACTAAAATAGGTACAGCTTCCAGCAGCCAAGGTCAAAAACTCAACTTAAAGTCTGCTTAGTTCAGCATAGAACAGTCCGTTCAAAATAAAGGTATTTTTACCCAGGTTTTTTTTTTTTAGTCCGTGATAGTTTTCAGTCAGCTTTCCTGCCAAACTTTCCACGTGTCCTCAGATTCCAGCTCTGCTCACAGCCAAACCCACAGCAGTGTCCACCCCCCACACTCACTTCCTTTTCCTCTTGTCAGGAGAGTGAGTTAACCCTGTGGGTACCGGATCCCAGGTAGTGAGGAGTGGAGACCCCTTCTCGCCCGAATGTCACTTCAGGGTCTCTGAAATTCCGGATCCCAAATGTCCTCTCCAAGGGTGAGCCTCCTGACTATCAGCACTTTCTTAAAGTCACCACAACCCAAATAGTGGCGATATATATCTGTCACTGAGGACCCAACCTTGGCGTCCTCTACAATATATATATATATATATATATATATACATACACACATACACACAGATGTAGCAGAGTTACTGTAACACACACTTGATGAGTTTTCACATTTAGTTAATGCGTTATGAGTAGTGTTGAGCGAACTTGTGTTTAAAGTTCAGCGTATAAGGTTTGGGTTTTCTAAGAATCCCGTTATGGATTCTGGTACCACAGACCACAACGGAATTCTATGATGGCATCCGTATAGCATTCCATCATAATAGAAGTCTATGCTGACCATGCTATGCCATCATAGAATTCTATTATGGTCCGTGGTAGCAGAATCCATAACGGAATACAAGTTGAAAATACAAGTTCACTCAATACTAGTTATGACTGTTAAACGGGTTGTCACTCTGCCCCTCTGATATGTGCATCGGAGCATTTCATGCTCCAATGCCCTCCCTTGCCCTGCACTGAATTGCGCAGGGCAAGGGTTTTTTTGTGCATATCGTGTGACGTCACCGAATCTCCAGAAAAATTCAGCGCAGGGAAGGGAAATGCTCCAATGCTCATGTCACAGGGGCTGAGTGGAAGAAGAAGGGGATTTGTCCAGGGTTCAGCTCTGAACCTGGACAAAGTAAAGCCCTCTGATCTCTGCACTTTGATGCCGTATTAGTCTTCGTTCACATCTCTGGAGATCGGCATCTGGAAGAGCAGGGTCGGCAACCTTCGGCACTCTAGGTGTGGTGAAAGTGCAACTCCCAGCATACACACTTGCTTGACTGTTTTCAGAACTTCCATAGAAGTGAGTGGAGCATGCTGGGAGTTGTAGTTTCACAACAGCTGGAGTGCCGGAGGTTGCTGATCCTTGCTGATCCTTGTGGTAGAGAACATCCGGCCAGAGTTCACTAATCCACCACTGCTGGTTTCTGCCCTTCACGAGTAGAACAGTTTTTGTCCGGCCGAAACCCTGCTGGTAGTCTGCCATAGTCTATTGAAGGAAAGCTCAACCTGCAGCCCTCCAGCTGTTGAAAAACTACAACTTCCAGCATTCCCTAATAGCTTTAGGTTGTCCAAGTCTACTGGGAGTTGTAGTTTTGCAACAGCTTGAGGCTTCTGGTTGGGCATCCTTGGTAAACAGCAGGATCTAGCAATGCTGGATCCTGTCAACTCTGGCAGGATATTCTCTGTCGGATACAGTCACCTGAGATATGAATGAAGCCTTAGGCCAGGTTCACATCATTGTTCCGTTTTCCGTTCTTCTGATCCATCAGAAGAAGATATAAATAAACAAAACACAGACCCTATACTTTAAGCATCCGTTATGCTCAGTTACGCACATTTTGCATCCGCTTTAGCCATTACCGTCTGATATCATGTTTTTTTATGTAAAAAAGTTCTACACAAAGTATTTTTTTTCTTACTGTCTTAAATAACGTATCTCAGACGGAAATGGCTAAAATGGATGTAAAATGTGCATAAATGAGCATAACGGATGCTTAAAATACAGGATCTGTTTTATTGCTTTTTTTTTCTTCTTCTGACTGATCAGAAGAACGGAAAACTAACAGTAATTTGAACACGGGCTTGGACGGTAGTACTATGTAGTACATTATACCTACTAATGTCACCCCTTGTGTACATGCTGTTTCATAAGCACCCCCCAGGTTATCAAAAACAGTAGTAATGTGTAATGTAGCACCAATGTACCTACAGTTCATGGGTGAGGGAGGGGAGAAGCTGGGGTAGAAGGTTGGAGGGACCAGGGATGGGTAGTCAGCGGGGCTTGGAAAGGACCATGGGGGCCCAATTTAGATTCCTGCTATGGGGTCCAATGAATTCTATGTATGCCCCTGCTTGTCTGTAATGCCGACAATAATAGGACATGTTCTATAATTTTGCAGAGCGGACATGTGGACATACAGACACCGAATGCACATGAAATTATTTCCGTTTTTTGCGGCCCCATTGAACTGAATGGTTTCACATACAGGCCACAAAAAAAAAAATGGTACGGACACAGAAAAAAAATAAGTTTGTGCGGGAGTCCTAAGATGGGCCCACAGAATCAGTTACACTGGTGGGCCCTAAGTACCCCAGTCCGACACTGGTTCTATCCATAGGCTGAGCCATGGGGGGGCAGGGGAGGGAGGTTGTGGAAGATCAGCCTTCCAAGCCAAGTTCTGATGAAGCTATCCAATTGAGTTTGTGCATGCATTGTGCCCACGTTCCAGGGACCTGGCAATAGACTTTACTACGTGAAATTGCAAAGAATTGGACTTTCCAATTTTCCGCACCCCCCCATTTTTAGAACATACATTTTATTTATGTACTTTATTTTAGCCTTGTACAATATATGAAAGCCTCAAACATGTATAGTTTTGCTTTGATGTCCTAAAGAACCCTTAAGTATCTGTAGAGTAAAAGTTGGGGCTTATGTCACCTGTTGACTAGGAAGCAGTTGTTACCATATTCTACAAGTGGTGCCCATATTTGTGGTGGTAGTATCAGTGTTCTTGGGTCTTAGGTGTGTGAACTGTTTAGTGTAGGTGCTCACTTTACAGTCTTAGAGAAGGGCAAGTGTGGGACCGAGCTATAGAGTGGTGTTTCCACCTTATAGTCACACTTGTCAGAGTTGTGGCCAATAATTAGTGTCATACAACTGCGTTTGAAGGTGTGGTGCATGCAATGGGACACGCAATGTTCTTTTTGCTCATGGATTTCATTTGAATCTTTGGCAAAAAAATAAATAAAAATCTTTTGTATAATTCCATATGAAATTGGAATATGGATGAACCCATAGATTTCTATAGTTACCTTTTTTGTATTCAAACCAAATGGGTCCAAATGATGTTCATATAGTCAAAAACATTTGAGTCCATCTGTTTGGACACTTTGACTATTAAAAACCACCCTTCTCCAAATATTTGGAATATATTTTTAGATATTTCATCATTTATCTCAATACACATTTAATATTAATACATTATTTATTAGATGTTCTTGTTTCCTGGATACATTAGAAAGGTTAGATGTGTATTTTCTGATTGTGTTGCAATAACACACCGATCTTTCATATTTTCCATAAACAGTTTATGTTGACCTGAATTCTCATGTCCAACCTAAATATGTGAACAGACACATGTTTATTTGGAATTCTAGGCTTATTTCCATGTGATCAGACGGTACATTTTGCTCTGGTTCATATTTTCTTATATTGCCGTATTAGACTTAATTTGATCTCTGTAGGACCTCTGTACTGACTTTCAACTCTGGCTTATTGTAAAGAAACATGCTGTACATTAATGCAAGGAAAGGATTTGTGACATTTGTAACTGATTTGGAAAATCAAACCATCTTAATGTTACTTCCTTGCTGATTTCCATGACAATAATCACATTCCTGTTATGCTGTCAGTCTAATTCATGTAACTTTTAGGATTTTACATTCATGTCTACCTAAACACTAAACAGCATGGAGGCTAATATGTGTTTTGGAGTTAGAAGTAAAGAACACATTGCTTTTATTTCAATATGTAGTCAGTAAAGCTATTAGTTTGATTGCAGCAAATTGGTCTTCATTGTACAGGATGAACTCTTAGCAAGAATTTAGCTTTTCTGTAGGTGCAGAATGTCCCACGTCACGGGATTTAAAAAATTCTGCTACCACTTTTGGACAAATTGGAACCTTTTAGATTTGTGTTGAGTTCCCAATGAACGTACCTGTAATAGAAACTATCGGCTTAGTGAAGGCCCCATGAGGATGGCCTCCAGTAAAATGAGACTATGTGAGTCTCACGCATGTGCCGCTACTGTAAGTAGCAGCACATGCAGAACTGTATTACACAGCAAATCCGATTTGTTATGGAATGTGGCGCGATCAATGAATCTGTGTTTAAATTTGTACAGTTCTGCATGTGCCTCTACTTACATTAACAGTGCATGCACGTGACTCACATAGTTTTGCATTACTAGCGGCCATGTTCATGCGGCTTCAGGGGAGCCTATACATTCTATTACAGGTATGACCATTGGGAACTAAGAATATGTGGCACATGATTCTAAGAGATTTGGATTCATCCAAAAGTGGACGAATCCGAATCTACCAACACTAGTTATAATAAAATTAAATAATAAAAGTGGCATGCTTGTTTAACTATAAATGTTTTTGTTCCAGGCTACGAGTTCTGCTTTTTGCAGACATCATTAAAGGAAACACCTAGATTCCACCTTCAATGATGCCACCATAGGATGACAGTCCTCTGTAATTTTTAGTGTGTTTGTGACTGTTTCTGTGATCTAGGACCATAAGGAGGGATTCACATGGGATTATAATCACTTTGTGGATCTTTCCTTATTGATCGTGTGGTTTGGTGCAATTTTTTCCTGTCTAAAATGTCCTTGTCTTCCCCAAATAATGGCCAAGCTTGGTGCTCAGGAGGCAACAGCATCTGATGGGACTAATGCCTAGATGCATGTAAATTTTTCCAACTGGGAAGATTTCTCATATAACTAGCGACAGGTTGGTCAGTCAACTAATAAATCCATCTGACGAACCTGTTTTCTCATGAAAAGGGACATGAATGGGTTGTGAGCTGTCAATGTGCTAAATCACTGGTTCTTTTATTTCCTAACCTCCCTCCCTTTGGCTTTTTATTACCAGTTGACGATTGTTTTTTGCTTTACTCTCATGGCCTCTTTAACAAGGAAATAGCGGGAGAGTACAGAAAGGAAAACCAAAAGCCCATAGTAAAATAATGAGATTGATTTGTAGGCTGAAAAGGAGGCAGAATGTATAAGGCTAACCCCATGAGATATCAAGATATTGACAGGAGGTATCCTTTAAAGTAGCAATTCTCAGAATGTGGTATGTATATCCTAAGAGGTAAAAGCCACATGAGTGGAGGTATGGGGAAGGCTATGTCTGTTATCAGAACACCCCACTACCAGGGCTTACGTGTTACCTCTGGGTTCATACAAGTTGCAGTAATATTACATTATTATTGTAATGCAAACTCAGTATTGGGCATAGGAGAACATTTTTATGGTCACAAATCACGCATGACCTTGTTCCTATAGGGAAACAATTTCACAGCATTTTGGAGGAAACCAAACTAGGGGTAACAATTTTACTAATAACAGTACTTTTGACAATCATTACAATTTTTGCTATCATCCTACCAATAACATGCTATATAAAGATAAGCTGTATACTGTTAGTACTTGTGGATGAATATTTAAGGTCTAGGAAACAATATTTCATGAATACACAGCTATTAATTGATACAAATTGGCCTGTGTTCAAACCTAAAAACTTTCCTATCATATGCACATGGCAGAAGTCTGGCGTATATGGCAGATACACCTCATTATAATTAATGACAATGCATTTGGTGAATATTTAGACCTACCTATCATGATGGTTTTATACATATCAGGCTCATAGTTCGAGTCCACATATTTCTTATTATTTTTAGTGATTCTATGACTTGCTGTTATACAGTTATGAAATACATAAAAGAAGCAATGTTCATGTATAGGAATGCTGGGAATTCCCAAAAGATTTTCTGTCAGCATAAACCCAGTAGAGTAAAATTATTGTTTTCATCATTATTGACTAACTTTCCTGGAGAGTTTACTTTCATTTAAGAATATATACTCAACAGCCTTCAGCCTAATGAATGAGCTAATATTTTAAAGGGTTTTATTCCATGACAAATATTCTACAGTTTCAAATTGGATCAGAATACTTTTGTACAGAATTTGCATGTATGTAAAAATGTTGTGTAGTCACTGAGCTAAAAATGTTTCCGCATAGCACCATCTTATGTTTGTTCTTCTAACTTCTCTGTCCACCTCACAATGGTGGTTGCACATGCTCAGTTCATATCTACTGTTAGAAGCTGTGACAGATAAAGGGAGACAGCTTCAGCAGAAAGGACATGACCTCTAAGAAAGAACATACTCCCTGAGCTGCCAGTTTAAAATAAATCTAGCCCAGCAATTTTGAATAATGAATGGGGGACCTCTGGATCCATAATATGTATAGAGTTAGTTATAGTTTGTTTTACAAAGAGATTGTCATGTACTATATGATGTCCAATTCTTTTTACATGACTAACCTCTTTAAATATTCAGGTCTTTCTGTCCTATAGAATTATCCATGACTGGAAAAGGAGTTTGTGCACAAAACATATGGAATCAAGCAGTTGTTTCTATGATATACAAACAGACTATTTTCTCTACCAAAATTATCTTCTTAATAATGTTACAATCCCAACAGTTAAATAACACATGTACAGTGCCTTGCAAAAGTGTTTACTCCGCTTGGTGCTTTACCTATTTTTTGGTATTAGAACCTCAAATTAAAATGGATTTTAGACTTTCTGTAATACACATGGCAAAATACTCAAAATTATTTAAAAGGAATGGAAAACACATTTGTAATATAAGTACGGTAAATAAATTAAAAACTGAAAAGCACTGAGGGCATAGGTGATCAGTCCCTTTGCTATGAAACACCTAAGTAATTTCTGGCCCAGCCAACTAGCTTCCAAAGTTATATAATTAGTTAAATAAAGTTGCCTTGTGAACAAAGTGTCACATGATCTGCCACATGATGTATGTATAAAAGAACTTGCTCTAAAAGGCCCCTGAGTCTACAACACTACTAAGCAAGCCACATGAAGACCAAGGAGCTCTGTGAATGGCTCAGAGATAAAGTTGTGAAGAAGTATAGATCAGGGTTGTGTTATAAAAACTTTCCCAAACTTTGAAAATACCATGGAACACCATTAAATTCACTGTAATAAAATGAAAAGAATATGACATAGCTACAAACCTGATAAGAGAAGGCCGCCAATCAAAATTCACAGACCAAGTAAGGCATTAATAAAAGATTGAACAAAGATATCATCCATAAAAAGGGAGGATCTGCAAAGATCCCAAGCACGGGTGGAAGTACCTGTCCATAGGATCACTGTAAGCCATACACAATACAGAGGGAACAGAAGAAGGTTCTCTGGTCAATGAGTCTAATATGTAACGTTTTGGCTATCATAGGAAATACTATGTTTGATGGAAACCAAACACTTGACATCACCCCAAGAACACCATTCCTACAGTGAAGCATAGTTGTGGCAAAATCATGTGGTGGGGATGCTTTTCAAATTTAGGGAATGGAAAACTGGTCAGGATTGAGGGAAAGATGGATGACAGTACATATAGGGTACTTTGTGAGGAAAATCTGCTTCATAGATTTGAGACTTCAACAGGATCCTTCCAACAGGGCAATTGCCCTGCTAACGTTACAATAGCGTAGATTAAGGTAAAAACATTTAAATGTCTTGGAATAGTCTATTCAAAGCCCAGACCTTAATCTACAGTAACTGAGAATCTGTGGCAGGACTTGAACACTGTTGTACAGCAATGCCACTCATCTAAAGGTCTTGGATCAGTTTTGCCTGGAAGAATAGGCAGAAATTCCAATGTCTAGATGTGCTAAGGTTTGCATAGACTTGCATCTGTGATTGTCCTAAAAGGTGGATCCACAAAGTATTAACTTTCAGGGAGTGAATACATATGCACATTACATTTCTGTGTTTTTCCCTTAATTGTTGTTTGTATCAAATTAAAAAGGATTTAGCACCTTTAACATGGTAGGCATATTGTGTAAATCAAATGGTACAACCCAGCCAACAAAAAAAATCCATTTAATTCCAGGCCCTGTACAGTCTTTTCAGTCTGAAAGTTGTTTTATTCCGCATATAGCATACAAATATTTTTATAATAGAGTCATTTTATCAAGTTAAACCTATAAAATATTATGCTCATTGTTTCTCAATTACAAATATGCTTTGGAAAAAGACAAATAATTATCCTTCGACTTGTTACCTTTAATACTTTTTTCTCCAGGATATAGTTTACAGGAAATAGGAATTTATGTCTATATAGCCTGTCTTTACAGCAAATGATATATTTGTTTCCTAACAGTTGATGTAGACATACCAGCAACACTTTCCCTTTTTGACATATTCATTTAAATCGTGTTTGAAAACCCAGGTTATACTGTAGACTCAGCTCGCCTGCAGATTCAAAAGGCACAGTAGGACTTCATTTAAGCCTCTCTAGCTCTATAATGATGAAACACAAAGTATGAATTCTAAAAATGAAGTTTAATTTCCTAAAATGACATTCTGCCTAATTGTGATTTCCAGCAGAGATGATGTACTTGGATATATTGGTAGTTCCACCCGCCTTGTTGAATTTGCTAAATGCAAATTATTTTTCTATATAGAGAATAATTTAATAAGAAACCCAACATTCCCTTCTCTTTTTGTAGTGGTCTCAGATTATTGTGAAGGAATTAAGAAGTCTGTAGGATAACATACATTTTCTGATGGGGTTCATAGTGTAAGATAATGAGGGTTGAGCAAATTGAAGTATCCGAAATGGACTTCCATCCGAATTTCAGGGAAAATTCAATTTGCAGCTAACCCGAATTTCCTTGTGCTTCATAGTCACGGATCAATTTCCCCTGAACTGGCAAAAAAAATAAAAATCATACTCACCTCATCCATTCGAGCATGTAGAGGCCACCGCTTCCATTTGATTGAAGATCCCACGTGAAACCTCACATGCGATGTTCTAAGACACCATGTCACCATGGCGGCCAGCATGATGACATCATCACGCACCGCACAAGATTTTGAGCTGGATCTTAAATCAAGATGGCCATGGTGGCCTCTTCGCACTCACATGGATAAGGTATTTTTTTTTCAATGGTATAACCCCTGAAAGCACTAATTTTTTATTGCAGATGCGGTGATCAGCGATGAACGCGGCATCTGAGGGGTTCAATGATGGGGGGTGGCACAATCACTGTTTCCCGTCATTGTGCCTGCTACTCACAAAGAAATGCGCTTCGTGACGAGTTACTTCTTTGTGAAATTCAGCGAGTTGAATCAAATTTTTAACTAAAGAAAATGATGACCACAGTTACTACTGCCAAAGCACTGCTTTATAAAGCTACATTAAGAAACAGTTCTTTCATGGTGGCATGCAGGGCTATTGGATACTAAATGCAGAGTGAGCAGTTTTTCCTTGACTGAATAAATACTTGTAATGGTAAGGCAACTGTGTCAAATGGCACCTAAAAGGAATCTCATTTAAAATGATGCAATATGAAGTCCTTTCCCAGCCTGTACTGCATATGTTTATACAGCAAACTCTGGTTTAAATACTATAACCAGCTACCTTTACATAGAAATTTCACAGTATGATTTAATATGTAAGGACCTTAGTAATTTATTTCTTTGTTCGGAATGTCATGAAGAATAGAGTGCAAAAACCTAGATGGAATTTTTTTTATATAGACCTGGCAATAGCTTTGATTTGTTAACTGACTACTTCCATTTATCATCAGTAGCATTTATTATTACCTTTATTTATTTCTATACCACCATCAAATTGTGCAGCACTTTGCATAGTATGATATTGGGGAAACTCATTGTAACATTTACAGTAAATTGCAAAGTCCAAGCTTGTTGTCTGAAGGGAATGTAGCAATCTCTGCTCCAGAAGACAGGTAAAGTGGTAGGAGAGAGCATAGTTGTGACAAACTCACCTGTTCTAGCTTGTGGCATGGAGAAGAGAGGCAGAAGGCTTAGCTTTAGAGCCAATTAGTTAGCTCTATGCTCTACTTAAAGGGTTTCTAACGCCAGATTTTCACCTATTTATCTGTCTGACACTAGCGATCTGCTAGTGTCTGCTGTACCTAACCATGTTCATGTATTACCTTTGTATGGAGCGGTTAAGCTTAAAAACGTAGTTTTATTGATATGCAAATGAGCCTCTAGGTGCTATGGGGTTGTCTTTTCAGCACCTAGAGGCTCCGTCTACTCACTATTTCTGCCGCCCATCTCGTCCCTCCAGCCCACCCCTCTCGTCTAGATTGACAGCCTACTTCTCTTCATCTCGGCCGAATTCTCGCGCCTGCGCCGTGTGCTTCTGTATTCGGCGCAGGCACAGTGACTGTCGGACCGCTCCCTGCAGCACCTAGAGGCTCATTTGCATATCAATAAAACTACGTTTTTAAGCTTAACCGCTCCATACAAAGGTAATACATGAACATGGTTAGATACAGCTAAATCTGGTGGTAGAAACCCTTTAATTACTGATGAACTTGTGCTGAATGCCAGTTATTGAACTTTCAACCTGGTTCCAGTGAATGCTAGTTTTCTCTGTGCATTTTGTAAGTATTCTTGTGTTTTTGACACAGTTAATTTATCTGACTGCCCTTTGACTTCCCTCTTGTATTTCCTACTGTGCATTGACTAGGATTGTTCTCCTGACTACTCTCCTGCCTTTTCTTTTATGTGTTATTCGTCTCTTTTGGTTTTGATTCACCTTGTCTCTGATGTGGATTCTAATTACTGATTTGGCTTTGACATTTTTTTCTCCTCTGGTTCTGTTCACACCACCTGCTAGCAGTTACCTGGTCATCGCTACACAGGATTCAATACATCCTGCAGGAACTGTTCAGGGTTAACTAGTTAGGTCCCTGAGTGGGATTGCATCTATCAGGGAGGCTCTTTGGCTGTAGGCTTTTCCACTGCAGGGCTCCTCTAGTGAAGTCAGCTCTTGCTGAATCGGGTAGCTAGCATCAAGTCTGGCAGATGATGTTTATTTGCTGGGCAGGTCATAGTACTCTTTCAGTTTCACTACAGGGAGTTTGAGTTTCTTAAAACGGAGAATTCACTGTGTGGAGCTTTACTACATTATAAAAGTCCAAAGCTGAGATCAACATGGATTTTCCAACTGATCGGCAAGTATGCAACCTGACATTTTGAAAATGATTACATAATGGAATATGGGTGAAAATATTGGAATATGAAGGTTATGCAATCATCATCATTTTTCTCAAATATTGGAATTATTCACTCTACCAAAGACCTTAAACATATGGTGCACATAAAAATGCTCTCAGTGCTTTTAGACCTTGAGCTTGTCCAATAAAGTTTTAAAGGGGTTGTCTCACTTTAGCAAATGACATTTATCACGCAGACAAAGTTGATACAAGGCACTTGCTAATGTATTTTGATTATCCATTTTGCCTCTTTTAATGGCTTGATTCACTTTTCTATCACAGTATACACTGCTTGTTTCCAGGGGTTACAACCACCATGAAATCTAGCAGTGGTGGTCGTGCTTGCGCACTTTAGGAAACTGTACACTTTTTCCTATAGTGTGCAAGCACAGCAACCGTTACTGGATTGCAGAATGGCCATAACTCCTAGAAGCGAGCAATGTATAGGGTGATGGAAAAATGAATCAAGCCAGCATAGGAGGCAATATGGACAGTCACAATACATTAGTAAGTGCCTTGTCTACATGATAAATACCATTTGCTGAAGTGAGACAACCCCTTTAAGCATAGCATTAGCGTCAAATAAGTGGCTTCCTTGTGGTCACCCAACCTTATACTCTTAACATCTCAAGCATTTTTTTTTAAAATTATTGAAAAGTTTTCTAGTGCACTGAGCAAAAAGCCAATTAGTTCTATACTGTAAGTCTCTAGTGAAAATGTCTCAACATAACTAAGGCTCTAGTCAAAAGAAATGATGTTCTCTTGCAATCCAATTACTCCTTTGAAATGATTTTTCAATGTAATTGATTATGCTCCAAAATTCTCATTGTGTTGTAGTAATTAAATGTAATTCCAGAAAAGAAAATGATGTGAGCATATGCAATAGGGATAGTAGATGAGTTTACTATAGAGATTATTTCAGGTACTGTACACGCAATTAAATCCATTTTTTCTTTTTATTACCATATTATACATTACTTTGATTGTTTTCTTGTATCTTGTTAGAACAAACTGTTGGAACAATGAATTTCTAACGAAAGAAAAACCTCAAAATGTTTTTTTGGAAAGATTGGATTGAATAATAAGTTGTGCTTGTATTCAGAATACTAATTAACAGAAATGTTTCCCTCTTTTTCAGTACCCAGAGAGCTCATAATAGCCAGAACTACAGCTCTCCATTGCTGTACTGATCTCGATGTTAATGTTTGTCCTCTATGTCCTAATTCCCATTAGGGTGTATAGAATATTCATGTCCAATATATCGCTGTGTTCTCAGATGGTGTCCATCATAATGGTTGTAGAGAAGACTACATTGCTGTATTGGAGCCATCTAATAGTATTGTCATCATCAATCCAGTTTGTTTTCTCCATGATCAATTAACAATATAGTTTCTATGAGGATTTTAGACACCCTCAAGCATCTGTTTAATTAAGAAAAGGGGTCCTTCCACCTCCTCCAGGGTAAGTTGTGCTTGGGGTGTTTGGCAATCACATATCCCTACCCTCCCCAATAAAATTCATACTGCTATCAGGCCAAATGGAACATCCAAAAAGCCAGGAAATATCCTATGCACATAATAAGCTTAAAAAGGACCTGTCACCTCTCCTGACATTTCTGTTTTAGTGACTACTTGCATTTCACACGTATCAACAATTCATAGGGCTCTGTGTTGTGCTATTCCTTTATTATTCTTGCTAGAAGTTATGGATGAATTACTAGCAGTTTGCTGTTAAGGTCCAGATGGATGATACCAGTTGAGGTTGTGTTCCTGCACAGTCGCACACTATCCAATCGGTGATGTCAATGTCAGACTGTACAGGGACATACCCTCAACTGGTAACACCATCTGGACCTTCATTGTAAACTGCTAGTAATATATTAATAACTATGACCAGGATTAATAAAGTAATGGCACAACATCGAGTCATAAGAACAGAGGCTTCACCTAGGTCTTGACACCCTGATGATCAGCTTTTTATGGTCTATGCCTATCCTAAAGATAGGCCTTAACTTTGTAAAGGGTTGGACAACCCATTTAAAACTAAGACTACACTTGTTTCCTATTATTATCCAAAGGTGGGTGCTCAAGGGTGTTTAGCAGACTTGCCGTGGTTTCACACAAAGCAAAGAGTTTTTGTGGCAGTTTTTCATACAGTTATTTTAGAGCTAAAACCATGATCCGATTCAAAAGGCATTAGAAACATAAAATAAATATTTGTACTCAATCCTTTTGGATCCACTTCTGGTTTTGGCTCAAAAATTACAAAAGAACTGCAGTGGCAGTTTAAAAAAATAATAATTCTGTGCGTAACTACTGTACATTAAAAGTAATTTGAAACTGAATACAGTAAGTGCACAAAATCAAAATCCAGCAAACCTCGGCCACACACTGATACCATTCAATCTAGTGGCACAGCTTTCTATTTTATTAGCAATGCTTTTGAACTGTAAAATACGCTTGTGAGATTTGCACATTTGTTTAGAATCCAAAGATGAAAAGCGAATGATGAAATTTTAGGTTGCTTACAAGAAACACTGCCTTTGTCATGGTCAAATCGGGTTTTCACATGGACAAGGAACACAAGAATGATAGCAAGGTAATTGTTAACGATTCATGCAGCAATTTTTAGTTTTTTATTACTGGAAAAATACATACAGTATGACTTCTTTTTATATTATCTGTTCTAGGGTACAGTGTTTGTGCTGCTGTTTGTAGCCTTTGGCATTACAGCTGGTAGCAGGAGTAATCACCTCTACTCTGGATTATCCTGATGATATTGCTCCATTACCATATACAGCGTTATTCATTACAATCACATTACTGTTTTTCATTATAAAAGCTATATTATGTTTAATTTTAGATAGATTCAGTTTGAAGGGGAATTCTGGTTTTAGCACATATTTTTTATTCTTGGTCTATTTTAAAAAGTTACTCAGTTTTCCCATATACTTGCCATCTAATTTTCAAGATCTCTGCATGCGGTTAATTTATACCAGTCCAAGTTATTTTTATTCATCCATATCAGATTAGCGGGGGTCCGATACCCGGAACTCATCTCATGCTGTTCAGCTAGTTGAAGAGAAGACGAGCACTGTACCAGCGCAGCCGTCCCTTCATTGTTACCTGTTCATGTCACAACAGCAGCAGTGAGCAGGTGTGACTGCACCTAAGCCGTCCAATTCACTTCAATGGAACGAGCTGTCCCATTGAAGTGAAATGGACAGCTTCTTGTAATTACACCTGCTCACCGCATCGGGTAAACATAGAAGAGAGGGGTTGCACTGGCACGGCGTGCACCTTCTCCTCAACTAACTGACCGATGGGGTTCTTAGGCTACCTTCACACTAGCGTTAATGTTTTCCAGTATGGAGATCCGTCATACGGTCTCAATACCGGAAAAAAACGCTTCAGTTTTGTCCCCATTCATTGTCAATAGGGCCAAAACTGAACAGAACAGAATTCTCCAAAATGCATTCCGTTCCGTTCTCATACCAGAGAGCAAACTGCAGCATGCTGTGGTTTACTTTCCATCCTGGGATGCGGGGCAAGACGCATCTGTCATGACCCCCAATGCAAGTCAATGCGGACGGTTCAATTTTTTTCTGACACAATAGAAAACTGATCCGTTCCCCATTGACTTTCAATGGCGTTCATAACGGATCAGTCTTGGGTATGTACTGTATGTCAAAGATAATACAACAGGATCTGTTCATAATGGATGCAGATGGTTGTATTATCCGTAACGGAAGCGTTTTTGCTGAACCCTGCCGGATCCAGCGAAAAAACTATAGTGTGAAAGTAGCCTTACCCATATCTCTCTCCCTTGATGCCGCCTACTATTGTTTACTACTATGTAGCTGAACAGGAAAAGAAGTGGCTACATCCGTTTGGGATCTGAGCAGAAGAGCCCACAATGTGTGCGAGCGCAGCGGAGATGGTGGCATCAGGGGAGAAAAAGACAGGTAAGTAAAAAAGCGTCCTTTCACAGGTTAGTTACAACTATTAATTAGAAATAAAAGTAAAAGGTATCATTCCATTCAGCTGTGCAAACACTACAAAGGCACTTTGTCTAGTTTAATAGGGAATTTCTGGAAAATAAAAACAGAACACCTAGAAGGAGTTAAGATAAAAAGCCTATTTCACAACATGGCAATGCTGGAAGGTGTTACAAGTCCAATCACCAAAACTGTGGGATACATAACACTAGTTGGAGAATGCCCTGTCGAGCCATATAACTATTGTAGACACTTTGGTTAGATGATCAAAATAATTTTAAGAGACATTTTGAAAGTGTTCAAATACCTTGGTCTTGACTAGTGTTGAGCAAAGCGAAGCAGTTGAAGCGGAATTCGTCCGAAGTCTAGGAAAAGGTTGATTCGCAATTAATCTGAATTTCCTCGCACTTATTGGTAACTAATGAGTTTTTCCTAAAATGACAGCTACACGTGGTACAAAGTGAAAGTAAGAAGCAGCCAGCCAATCTGCAGATAGACATTCTCTGTGATGTCACAGCCTTAAAATTCCCTAATACTGAGTGGTCTCAGCCATTGTCCTGTGATCTGAGCATAGGGAGAGATGTGGCAAACACTGGTGCACTAGGGACAGTGCTGCTTCAAACGATTAATAGGAGAATATTGGAGTGGGAGAGTGCAGGGAGAGCTGAGGGAGAGCTGAGGGAGAGTGCAGGGAGAGTGCAGGGAGACTTATTCTGTGTCAGTTTTATTTATTTATTCCTACAATTACTTATTCCTACATCAGCCGTAAATGTAATTCAATACCAATAAGATGGAAGACTTTATTATTCTGGTGCCTGCGTGCCAACCAACATCATCCAGTCTGCACCGCTTAGGGGGGCCAGGGCTTAATGATGACTAGTGATGAGCGGCATAGGCAATATTCATTTTTGCAATATTTTGCAAATTTTTTGCATAATATTCTCAATAAATTCGCGAATTCTAGAATTCGTGATCTCCAGTCATTATTTTCGCGATTGTGCAAATCGGCACTAATGATGAGCATATTTTTTGCGCAATACATGCAACTTCACATTTTATCAGGTCTGAGTAGATATTACTGATTGGTGCACTAAGTATTGTTGTGACATCACAGCACTACAGCTGTAGCATGTATGTATGGACAGCAGAGAAACAGTAATTCCTATCACACTACCTAACACCCTGCACTGGAACTACAGTATATCACTATCTAACCTACACTAACTATATGCCACTAACTGTATTATATATATGAGCTAACTTAACCATCTAATGTAATTGGATAAGTAATAGGATCCAGATGAAAGCACAGAGCACAGCAATGACACTGCTCTCTCTCTCAGAACTGCAAAAAACAGCAGAAAATGACTGCTGGGGAGGTTCTTATATAGTAAGGGGTAGGCAACTTTCCTATTGGTTGCTAGGGATGTTGCTAAGCTCAGACAAAGACATTGCAGCCTTCTCATTGGCCCACAAGGAAGAAGGGAGGTTACTGATGAAAAAAAAATCTAGAATATTCGCAATTACGAATATATAGCACTATATTCTACATCTTCGCAAATTTTCAAAGTGCCGATATTCGCGATAAAAATTTGCGATTAGAATATTCGCGATCAACACTAATGATGACCATACTTACCTTTTGCTGGTTTTATTTCTTTCAAATCATCCTTCAAAGTCTCTATGTCCTAGAAAAGGGAGAGAGAAGGAGCTGGATGTTCCTGATGACATATTCTCATCGATATTAGATGATGTGGAAAAGGAGGAAAATCAGATGGCAGAGGCAGGGCTCCCACCTGTAGAGCAGGAGAGTGCTGGGGTTGGAGAAGTGGGTATGTCAGAGCTGATATACAGTATATGATAATATTCTATGTTTACTGTCAAATAACCTGCAGGAGATTGCAGGCAAAACAGCAATAACATGTATATTGTCCCCTCACCTAACCAGCCACACCCCATACCAGCAACAACCCCTGTTTAAAGGTGCTGTGCGGCCATTAACAATGAAGAAGAACTATACATCGCGGTCTTTATTATTAAATGAATGGCAGCTTTGGGCTGATTGGCTGCGCGGCTCTTCACCGCAGCATGGCCGCAGCCCGCCCACAGGCAGAGTTGCCATGGGTATGCTTGATTTATAGCAATTTGTGATCAATTAGTTTGTAACAAACTGAATTTCTTGGCTAACTTTGGCAAAGTTGGCGAATTGAATTTTTAAAAACTTAGCTCATCTCTAGTTTTGACATGACTGAAAAAAAACTTGCAAAGTGTCTGCAATACGAATGCTCTTCCATCCAACCTTTCTAGGTCAAGCTACACACCACGACTGTTGATATGTGACGCACATGCTCTGAATCCACAATGGAAGGGTTAGTAGATATGTGTCCAAAGCAATAGAAAATGATTCTCTCATGTAAAGAAAATTGACACATTTCCAATATATTTATAAATGTTGCCACTATTTGGAATTCCTTATTATTGCGGTTATCTTACTAGAAGAACGTACTGCTGCGACCTGTCATTGATAATTACAGACAGTATGTCACTTCTCATTATGGTTGTATATGCAGATGGTGGGCATGAAACTCTTTGCTGCTACTTTGAGGTCTAAAGTGTCAGCAGCTAGTTGTGTTATTTCAGATAGCAAAAACTGCAGTCACTTGAAGTTTCTGGGCTACAACATATGATTTGTGACAGGGCTCCTCACCAACCATGTACCATTTATGGAGATGAGTGGATACAACCCAAAAAATACAGGCTACTGTGCTTCTCCTGATTAACCGATAATCACATGAGCTGAATAATGCAATAAACACCAATCCTTTATTCATAACGTGTCAACACTGTACATGTTTTGGGTTAGCAACCCCTTCTTCAGACCAGAACAACACCTTGCACAGATCACTCTTCTACAGGGTGGGCCATTTATATGGATACACCTTAATAAAATGGGAATGGTTGGTGATATTAACTTCCTGTTTGTGGCACATTAGTATATGTGAGGGGGGAAACTTTTCAAGATAGGTGGTGACCATGGCGGCCATTTTGAAGTCGGCCATTTTGAATCCAATTTTTGTTTTTTCAATAGGAAGAGGGTCATGTGACACATCAAACTTATTGGGAATTTCACAAGAAAAACAATGGTGTGCTTGGTTTTAACGTAACTTTATTCTTTCATGAGTTATTTACAAGTTTCTGACCACTTAGAAAATGTGTTCAATGTGCTGCCCATTGTGTTGGATTGTCAATGCAACCCTCTTCTCCCACTCTTCACACACTGATAGCAACACCGCAGGAGAAATGCTAGCACAGGCTTCCAGTATCCGTAGTTTCAGGTGCTGCACATCTCGTATCTTCATAGCATAGACGATTGCCTTCAGATGATACGAGATGTGCAGCACCTGAAACTACTATTTATCAATCTGCTCAGTGCCCCAATCAACTCTATAATCAGGTCCTAATAAATCAGATGGCATGTTCAGTGGGACAGGTTCCCTTAAGTTGGTTTAGAATATATTTGCAACATTTTATTAAATACATAGGGGGTCATATTAACTGTAAAGTTAAAATGGCTTAGTTGCCCATAGCAACCAATCAGATCCCACCTTTCATTTTGGACAGCTCCTTTGGAAAATGAAAGGATAATTCTGATTGGTTGCTATGGGCAACTAAGCCAGTTCTACTTTACACCAGTTTGATAAATGGCCCCCATACTTCTTTGTTGGCCATCCTTTATATTATGACTAAACTGCCAAGTTTCCATGGCACAACTGTATGAAAGTGGTAGCTTCTCTATGACCTATATTAGTGATCTCAGGTTATGAGAAACTACTCTTCCTATTATGCTTGGAGTTGTAGCTTTTAAGGCAAGCTGGGGGTTGTAGTTTTACAGCAACTAGAGAGCCACTGGTCTAGATTATTTTGCATTAGGGCACTCCCTTAACTAGTTTTAATTTTTTTTCCCGATAAAAATACTCGTTTAACACAGTCAAGTTAAAACACTGTGTCCCATTCTATTTATTCAACCTTTTAGTAAAGTTACGTTTGTTATTCATGTACTATAAACAATGGATATTTTAGTCTGTGTGACTCACGTAAGTCACGCTTTATAGAAATGAGTAAAGCCTCAGGAATGTTACGGTTGGTATTTCTAAATTTTACAATTTTACGTGGACCAAGCCTCTATTTAAACATTACCTTATAAAAACGGCTTGTTCGTACTGAAATAGGATGGAGTTCACTTAAATCTATCACAGATGTGGTTTGTTTGAAGGCTAAACAGACAGCTTCATGGCAGCAACCACTAGGTGGCACACAGTAACCATATTTATTCCAGCCTACCCTCACAAACCTCCCATTCATATGGTAAATAAAGAGCTGCATTATTAATTTATGCCAAAGCATCCACTCTACACCTAATATTTGTTTAGCCAGCTGTTTCCTCCGATCCTTCTTTAACGCCACTGATTGAAGCCTTAAGTACATTTAGCCTTTTTTTCATCCCAAAAGAACATTATGTCGCCTGCAAATTATAAGCTACCTTTTCAAATGAGGTTGTACGTTACAGTAACGAACTGTGGTGCCGGAATGTCTAATCATTTCTGTGGGATAACAGAAGTTTACTGTAATCTGTACATGGCATTTCATTTTATGTTTAAGTAACCCTGACCCAATACATTTCCAGGCTGCCTGAAATTCTTTACCCATATTATAGATTATGCATGCATCATCACCTTTAATCAACAATATACACTTAATATTAGCTATGTGTCTTTTATAAATCTTGCCTAATGGAAACACATGTCAAACAATGGATTCGAGCGGAAGTCCTATGTGATTGAAAGTGTAATCAAGTAGGATTTACTGCAAATGAAAAGGATCTATCACTAATATGATTACAGGTAATGGGCTCAGCTCGCCATTTGTTATGCCCAAATCTATGAGCATGCAGAAGAATGGCTTGTTGGTCATCATAAGACTTCCATTTGGCCCACTGTAAATTATATCTTTATATACTGTATTTCTATAACGATGAATTACATGCTAACATTAACTTGGTGAAGAAGTTTAATATATACATGAGAAACTATCTGAGGGATAGCCTAGTATTCACTGCGGACATGCGTGAACTATGGCTAGTAGTGTATGGCAATGAGCTTCCCTAGTGCTTGAGTTCATAAGTACGAGGAGGCTTCCTTCTGGGCCTCCATCACAGATTCTGTCAAAACCAAAGAAGAGAACAGTCCTGCATGCAGAACTTTATTTTCACTTGAAAAGGCAGATTTCCGAATGGAAACTGAACCATTCTAGGACTTAGTTTGTTCTCCTATAACAGAGCAGAACAATTGTTCCAAAGACGCCGTACGGTAGGTTCACATCACCCTTTCGTTTCCGTTCTTCTAATCCACCAGAAGAACAGAAAAGAAAAAAAAGAAATGGATCCTGTATTTTAAGTATCCGTTATGCTCAGTTATGCACATTTTGCATCCGTTTTAGCCATTTTTGTCTGAGATCCATTATGTTAGACGGGGAAAGAAGGACTTTTTTCCCATCTTTTTTTTTTTAAAAATTGTATAACGGATGCTAGCCTAAAGAGAGCCTGATCTCTTTTTTGGGTGGGTCAGCTGTAGTCAACCTAGGAGGAGGTTGTTATTGCAAGGGAGCTGCTGGGTAAATATGGGTGGATGCCAGGGGTCCTTCAGAGCCAAGAACCATGCCTAATGTTTCTGTAGTCAATAGATGGGGTCTGCTAGCTTAACACTTAAAATCTGTCTTAACTGTGCATTCCCTTAGCTAAACGTTCTGCTTCCACCTGGAGCCAAGGAAAACTCCACCTTATAGTGATATTATTGGATATGTTACCAATGGGAGTATTCTGCATTAAAACAAAACAGTACGAGGAATTCAAATCCCCAGCAGCTTCCCTGTCAGCAGACTACAGGCTGTTTTTCCAATGTCCCATTCACAAACAACAGGCTGCTTCATAGTCTACCGTTGGATTAGCAGGGCAAGAAGGAGAAATTGTGGATTTTATGCAGGCCAGAAGTAACAATTCACAGCCTCAAATCATTTCGTGAAATTCAGTTTAATAACACAGCGGTGGACGTCTGCGTGCACAGCTTGTCATCGGGCACCTGCTGGATCTGTGTTAGGTTTTCATCAGGACTTGGTGGGTTTTACCTTAACTGACAGCTTTTCATTTCATTATGGAAAGCTTTACAGATGAGTCATGTGTCCCAGGTGACATTACTCAAGTGCAATTTTTTTCTATGTGATTTGTTGAGGGTCTGTGAAGTCAGGAATGTGGACTGCTGAGACCTGTCTACCTACATTACAGGACCCATAGGGGAGGTGGGCTGCTAAGTATATATTGTATATAGATGAATAAATAGTGGATAGATAGATGTAGATTGATTGATTGATAGATAGAAGAGGCAGCACTCCAAACTTTTTAAAAAGTTGATAAAAAATATATATAACAAACTCACTCCAGTACAAGGGTTACGTAGGGAAACTGGATTAACTTTGTAGACAAAAGTGTTAGGTTTGATGATACACCAAATTTAACACCATGGTAAAATTTGATAAATTTGGTGCAAAATGCTCCGAAGCAGACTACTGCAAAACAGACGTCAACTATTACCCTCATAGCTGTCAAGGAAAGTGATAAACTCTAGTGTACATCTCAGGGTCACAGACGGTAAGGAAAGTTCTATCCAATCATTTTAGAATTAGTGTTGAGCGAACTTCTGTTTTAAGTTCGGCGTATAAAGTTTGGCTTCCGGTTAGCGGAGAATCCCGATATGGATTCCGTTGTGGTCCGTGGTAGCGGAATCAATAATTGGCCATTCTTCACTAACCGGAAGCCGAACTTTAGACTCCGAACTTAAAACAGAAGTTCGCTCAACACTATTTAGAATCAAAAAGCTCATTGAACTTTCAAGCAATACTACATTCCCAGTGAACGTTAGGCCTCATTTATCAAGACTGTCTTTGTTGCCCATAGCAACCAACCAGAGCTCAGTTTTTATGTTATAAACTGCTCAGGAAAAATGAAAGCTGAGCAATGATTGGTTGCTATGGCTAGGAAAGTCTGACTGTTAGGCAGTTTTGATAAATGAGGCCTAAAGTGTTTTTGCTGCGATAGAAATGGTGCATTACGGTGTATTGTTCTACAACACATCTTATGCCCCATGAATAAGTGCTCTACGGCCCCCATTATCTTGAAATGTTTAGTGCCAAAGAGAATAAATGCTGGACTTTTACTTCAAGTTGGATGAATATTCTGATACACTCTGTGGTCCTTGATTGCATTTGTTTTCACAGTACTATTTTCTGGTGCCAAGATTACACTCAAAGGCCTGTTTGACTTGATGACATCATATTGGAACATGTACAGACACACTTTCCACTGAGAATTCCCATATGTACTGCCCGCACTGTGTATTATTCTAGTGACAGGAATGCCTATTTGCACTATCAAAACCGAATCGGAGACGTCTTGCATCCACAAACATAGAGCATCAAGCCCGAGCACAGCAAACAGGCGCGTGGCCAATCTATGAGCAATTATCTACTGAGGGAACACAATGCTTGGGGGTTGTACACTGCCTCGTGTTAGCCTCATACATATTTTATTCCATCATTTAACATTGCTTTTCACATTCCTTATATCAAGGGATATATTTTTATTATTCGATTTTTTTCCCCTCAAACTGACCTATTTTATTAAATATACTGAGCCTGCAGGTAGAAAGGTTATAAAGTAAAGTCATTTGAGATAAGAATTCCACAGAGAAAACCATAACTTCATCTAATGAATTTCTCCAGCGCAGAGTACAAGCAGCAGCATACCATTACAAGACGCTCTGCTCATCTCAGAAGCAAATGGAGCATGCTGGGAGTTGTAGTTTCACAACACCTGGAGTGCTAAAGGTTGCACTAGACATTAGACTTTCATGCAAACAGTCCAGTGTTCTTTGGCACCATATAGGTCCAACACATTTCTAAGCAGAGATGAATTCTGTATATTGATGTGTATACACTGAACTTGGCAAATCGAATATCAACAATCTAAAAATTGCCCATTTACAATGATGGTTATACCGGTAGATTCACAATTCAAACTGAATACTGAACTGTGAAGTTGGCAAATCCACTTGCTTCTTTCTAGTTACTATGTCATACAGAAAATATATAACATAACGTAAGAGAGTAACTTCCGAACTAGCAGAGCCGAGTTTGTGACATGTAGCAGGTACAGCAGGGTTTGCCATTGTCACAAATAATATCTCATTGGGCTATAGTGTTTTGCATAGGAATGCGAGAAAACCTACTATATTTCAGAAAATTATCAAGGGTCATAAGCAATACACACACACATATATATATATATAACATACGTTATGTATGTGTATAGGCATGTATGAAATATGTAAGGCATAGAAAAGCCATTTGTCTTTTCCCAACCCTTCAGGTTAGGTCTACACGATGGCATTTGTAGCGCGAAATTTTGTCGCACCAATGTCACGCGACAATTTATATAATGATAGTCTATGGTGTCGCACTGCAACATGCGACATGCTGCGACTGGGACGCGACAGTCGCAAAAAAATCCATTCATTCGCAGTCGCAGCATGTCGCAGTGCGACACTATAGACTATCATTATAAAAATTGTCGCGCGACATTGGTGCGACAAATGTTGCAGTGTAGTTGTGCCTTATCTGTCGTCATGTAGACCTAGCCTTACGCTATCACGTCTCAACTGGTTTTACAGAGGACTGCACTTATATATGCAGAGTTGCGTTCCCTAAATAGATGATTAAAATGCTAATTCGACCATCAATGTCTGCATCCATGTACTAACACCTGTTAAATATAATACCGCCATTTAGAAAACGTTGCTTTTTTTGATACATATCAGACCACGCGATCCTCCTAAGCTATTACAAACCTGTAAGTTTATTTACTAAAACAGACATAATGATTTTTCCATCATACAGCCCTTGTAAATGCAGCAGAGGTAAGTTGGGGTTCCGCAGAGCACCTGTGGTTTTGCAGAAATGTCATATAGTATTATAAGGACATATACCAGTTAAAGTGCCACAAAGAGTTAAATGATAACTTCACCTCTGCTACATGTGAACCTAGTATTGTACCCGTCACCTACGCAACAGGTAATACCTAAATGCTGAGAGAAAGTATTAATAGCCAGGATCCATGACCGGAGACATTCAATACTCCCACATATCCTGTACACCTGACATTACACCAGTGCTGCAGGTGAAGGGTTACTGATCCCCTGGAAGAATAGAGCCTGGCACCAGAAAGCCTTTTACTTAATACTTTTAAGAATTTTTTTTTTTTAAAAGTCAAAGTTTGTAAACTTCTCAAGTTTTGTGGAATTCGTTTCAGCACATATGACATGGAGGTGCTTACCTTGTAAACTTTGCTTCTGAGTCCTGACTGTTGCTTTGTGGCTCTGTGGATGGCAGAGGTCCTGATCCTGGGCACCAGAGCCAGCTTCTCCTCCAGCAGAAAGGGAAAGTAGTACGTCATAAGAAAGTACGCCTCCAGGATGGGTTAATTACAGCCCAGCATTCAGTGTGTGCTGCTCTCCCAGCCTTGGTGTATGGTGCTGAAGACAGCAGCAACAACAGTGTGGCTTCTGTATGCAACACACCCACCTACTCCACCACCTCCAGCCCAAATTTACAGAGCTCCTTTATGCACCTCTGTGTGATCCCACTCATATGGGACATGTCAGATCACCCAATTCAGCAAAGGAAAGCCTGAGAGGTTGTAACGGAGGAAATGTCCAAGGAATATAAGAAGTTCTTATTGTAGACTTGGTGCTTGTTTGCAGAAGAGTCAGTGCCAGTACTGTATACTGTACAGTATATATAGTGTTCTGAGGGTTAGGGTGACACAGTAGTGGGTGGGGTTGGGAATACATATACACCACTTGCCAAAATTAGAAGCAGATGGCTATGTGCAGGGGACTGAGGAGCATGAAAGAGCAAGGCAAGGACATGCAGAAGGCATGGTCTCACCAGCAATACCCTCAGAACAAGCTGGCATTATCCAGCCGCAGAACATATTGGGGCCATTGATGGCTGCTCTCAGGAAAAGCGTGTTCTTGGATAGGAAATAGCTTCATATTTCAATAACAGAGCAACTTTTGATGAAGTGGAGTCTGTGCACCTCACCTTCATCCAGAAGGAGGTGGAAAGTGAGGAGAAGTGGCAACGAATGGGAGCAGTTTTAAAAAAAGAAAATAGGAAAGGGCGGGCGGTGGTTGGAAAAATATGCCCTGAAAATATACTAAACTAGTGTGAAGAATTTGGAGAGGGGCTTTATATACATTTTATTACTTGAGAATTTTCTCCAAGGTTGAAACTTCAGATTCATATGGACCATCTGACGACTCATTGATGCAGAAATGGTTTCATTGAAATTGTCCTTCTATGGTACAATTGCATAAAACGCAATTTGTCATGTTTTTATTGGAATTATTCTGTTTAGCATGGGTTCTCACACAGTCGCTAGTCTCTAAATCCACAACAAAATGTGTAAAACCTCGGAGAGTGTAGCCGGGGTGCACTATTTAGGTTAGGCGAGAACTTTGCCTCAGGTGGTAACCTTTTCTGAATGTATAGGAAGGAAGAGGGAGTCTGCATTTTCAAAGATATACCTTCTATCTTTATTTTCTTATGTGTTCAGGCAGGGGATGTCATTTAATTAGTTTTTTAGAAACCCCCACTTTGTATATGCCATTATGTTTTTGTTCGATATTTGGCGTTATCCCCAGTTGTCAGTTATAGTATTTGTTGTCTAATAGAAGTCTTAAAAGTATCACATGTAGATTTGTGGGGGAGCAAAGGGGAATTTGGTGTTCATCACTTCCCTACATGCTTTGTATCTAAAAACATCATCTTGCAAAGTGATTTTGAAAATATAGGTATGGAATTTTTATACCTAATTTACAAATGCATTAATGCAGATGTGGTCTCACATGGCTATATGTATATATGTACATTTATAATATTCTATGTGTATGTTTTGCATAATTACAGATATGACCAGTGTGTACAGTATGCTAAACCTGATGGTTAACGTGTTAAGTAAAGAATGACAAGAATGGATTTCAATGGCTTTTGTCACGAGATAACCAAGATAACACCTTGCCATGTGTTATCAGAGTCAAGTTTAGCTCTGCTACATTTGTAGTAAAAAAAATTGAATATGCAATATTATTTTTGCATATGACTGGTGGAGCAAAGCATTCAAAGCGGAATTAGAGCTGAATTCAAATGTTCTCATGCTTCGTGGTAACAAATCAGGTTTTCCTAAAATGGCGGCTGCACATGTTACTGTACAAATTGAAAATAAGTGGAGAGGAGACAAGCCCGAGAACTCAAGATCACCCATAATGCCGTGCAGCCAGCCAATAGCAGATAGCTATCTCTTGTGATGTCACAGCTCTATAGAACCCTCATCCTACGCGATCTCCGCCATTGTCCTGTGAGCTGAGCATAGGGAGAGATGTGACAAGAGCTCATGCGCTAGGGACAGTGTTGCTGAAAATGATTAATAGAAGAATATTAGAGAGAGAGGGAGAGGGCAGGGAGATTTTTTTTCTGTGACAGTTCTATTTATTCCTACATTTACTTATTCCTACATCAGCTGTAAATGTAATTCAATATCAATAAGATGGAAGACTTTATTATTCTGGTGCCAGCGTGCCAACCAATAAAATCCAGTCTGCACCCTCAGGGGGGACAGGTCTTAATCATGACCATCCACATGTTTTGCTGGCTTTACTTCTTCCAAATCATCCTTCAAAGTCTTCATGTCCTAGAAAAGTCAGCAAGAGGCAGAGAGAGGAGGAGCTGGATGTTCCTCATCCTACGCGATCTCCGCCATTGTCCTGTGAGCTGAGCATAGGGAGAGATGTGACAAGAGCTCATGCGCTAGGGACAGTGTTGCTGAAAATGATTAATAGAAGAATATTAGAGAGAGAGGGAGAGGGCAGGGAGATTTTTTTTCTGTGACAGTTCTATTTATTCCTACATTTACTTATTCCTACATCAGCTGTAAATGTAATTCAATATCAATAAGATGGAAGACTTTATTATTCTGGTGCCAGCGTGCCAACCAATAAAATCCAGTCTGCACCCTCAGGGGGGACAGGTCTTAATCATGACCATCCACATGTTTTGCTGGCTTTACTTCTTCCAAATCATCCTTCAAAGTCTTCATGTCCTAGAAAAGTCAGCAAGAGGCAGAGAGAGGAGGAGCTGGATGTTCCTGATGACATAGTCTCATCGATATTAGATGATGTGTGCAGCACGGCCGCTCTGTGTGGCCTTACCCTAAGGCAGAGTGGCTTGGGTATTAATGTTGAGCGAGCATGCTTGGCCGAACACTAGTTCGGCTTGAGCATCGCTATGCTCGGCACATCGTGGAGTTCGGCCGAAAACCGCGTCTGCTCGAGCCCGATGCCCGAGTCAGTGTATTTAAGTCTAATTTAGTCTCTATTTCTATGTAGAAGATCGATGTACAGTGAGGGAATCCCTCAGAGTGAGTCCGAGGCTTAGGAGTCCCTGCTCTGACTCCATATATAGCTATGTCCATTTATGGAGTCAGTGCTTGGGGACACCCCAGTGTATTTAAATCTAATTTAGCCTGTATTTCAGAAAATTTTCTGCCAGGATTCAAACTCACGACCTTCTGCATTAAAGGCAAGGCACTTAACTAGACGAAGGTCCGTCGAAACGCGTGTCGGTGTTGGCGCCATCCCGGAGGAGGCACAGTATGGGTAAATTGTCACTTTATTTTAGAATTTTGCTGTTTGCACTTGCACTTGCATTTTAATTATTGATTACATTTGTCATGAATTGCTCTTTTTGTGCCCCCTTCCGGTTGATGTCGCCTTTTTCCCTGCACTAGTTTTATATTAACTTTTATGAATTGATACTTGTTAATAAAGCGTATTATTGATTTCATACGGTCTGATAGTTTTTCTTGGGAATATATATATGTGCTATTCTTTAAAGACGATTGCAGCTGCATTGCTGGAAATGTTAGACAATTACCCACACAGCAAATTCTAAATATGATGTTATTAAGAAAATTGCTACTGTTACTGTATGAAACTTCCAAAAAAGATGCCCTGTCTGGGTGCTAAAAGTTATATCTTTCTAGGCCTAATATAGGGCAGATTGTAGCCTGGCTCCTAAATGCAGGCTGTAACCTGAGGATAAAGAGGAAGGGATCTTAGATTTTTAAGGCAAGTGGGTCAGTATACAGTATATTGATCTCACCTACTGGGAGTGAATCTGAGGATCCAGTAATAACATTACATTTGGAAACAGCTACTTAAGCGATGTGCTAATATTCTCTTTAAAGTACACCAAGAGACACTCACTTACCTTCATATATTAGACAGTGCATGATGGCAAAACACAAGCTGTTTTATGACACGTGTATACCATATTCACTTTGCTTATATTGTTCTTAAAGCATTAGGCATCCTGAGAATGCTCTAGTGAGCTCCATAAAACTAGCAAAAGGTGATGGACTGAGTTGCCTAAGCATCAACTGTAGATGGCGCTATTGTTTCAGATAATCATATAAATGCAGTAAGGTTACAAGTCCCACCATACAGCAATTACTGTTTGGAAACTACACAGTTCGCCTTACTTCCCTAACGCACTTGGCATTACGTGATTTCATTTCCTAACAAAGGGGTCTTCTGATGAATATCTTTCTATTTTCCCTGAACTGAACCTTTGGTGTGTCTGCGGGACTGAAATGGAAAATGGGCCCCAAGTGCACATATTAAAAATAGCCACTTCATTTTGGAAAATATGCAGTTATAAACGATTATAGTTGGTATAGTTTAGTCATGCAGGAAAGCAGCAAAACTATATATATATATATATATATATATATATATATATATATATATATAATAGAGAAAGCAGGACTGCACTCCAAATTGTGATGAAAATCAAAGTGGTTTTATTCACCCAACTTTGATTTTCATCACAATTTGGAGTGCAGTCCTGCTTTCTCTATTATACTATTGGGGATTGCCGTTGCCCCTTCTTGGACATTGCACCCACTTCTCTGGTTGGTGCTCCCGCTGGACTTTCTTTTTATATATATATATATATATATATATATATATATACAGTACAGACCAAAAGTTTGGACACACCTTCTCATTCAAAGAGTTTTCTTTATTTTCATGACTATGAAGGCATCAAAACTATGAATTAACTAACACATGTGGAATTATATACATAACAAACAAGTGTGAAACAACTGAAAATATGTCATATTCTAGGTTCTTCAAAGTAGCCACCTTTTGCTTTGATTACTGCTTTGCACACTCTTGGCATTCTGTTGATGAGCTTCAAGAGGTAGTCCCCTGAAATGGTCTTCCGACATTCTTGAAGGAGTTCCCATAGATGCTTAGCACTTGTTGGCCCTTTTGCCTTCACTCTGCAGTCCAGCTCACCCCAAACCATCTCGATTGGGTTCAGGTCCGGTGACTGTGGAGGCCAGGTCATCTGGCGCAGCACCCCATCACTCTCCTTCATGGTCAAATAGCCCTTACTTTCAAAGTTTTCCCAATTTTTCGGCTGACTGACTGACCTTCATTTCTTAAAGTAATGATGGCCACTCGTTTTTCTTTACTTAGCTGCTTTTTTCTTGCCATAATACAATTTCTAACAGTCTATTCAGTAGGACTATCAGCTGTGTATCCACCTGACTTCTCCTCAACGCAACTGATGGTCCCAACCCCATTTATAAGGCAAGAAATCCCACTTATTAAACCTGACAGGGCACACCTGTGAAGTGAAAACCATTTCAGGGGACTACCTCTTGAAGCTCATCAAGAGAATGCCAAGAGTGTGCAAAGCAGTAATCAAAGCAAAAGGTGGCTACTTTGAAGAACCTAGAATATGACATATTTTCAGTTGTTTCACACTTGTTTGCTATGTATATAATTCCACATGTGTTAATTCATAGTTTTGATGCCTTCAGTGTGAATCTACATTAGTCATGAAAATAAAGAAAACTCTTTGAATGAGAAGGTGTGTCCAAACTTTTGGTCTGTACTGTGTATATATATATATATATATATATATATATATATATTAGATAGAGAGAGAGAAGTGTTAGAAGGGACAATGCCAGCAGTGTGCATACTGCACTCTGCAAACTTTTTACATTAGGCACACCTCTGACCATGCCCATTCCCTATCCATATACTCCCAATCCTGCACACAGTATTAGTCACCATTTGTGCCCCGACACAGTAAAGGTCTCCCCAGATAGTAATGATGCCCTGTTAGTCCCCCCAAAATAGTTTGATGACCCTTTAATTGCCCCCTCACACAGTATGAGCTCCCCACACAGTGTGATGCTACATTAAGTGCCTCTAACAAACTATTTTGCCCCCATAGCTGACCCCCCACACACCACACAGTGATGCTCGCCCAAACAAAATAGAGTCTCCTTAGTACATATTGAATAGTTCTTCGCCCTCTTGACTGGGTTGTCCAAGGCTAGATGTAGCAGGTGCAATGATGTTGTGTCTTACTGTGCTGAAACACCGGCAGCAGGGGAATGATGGAGCAGGGGGCTGACAGCTCCCTACCTCACCATTATATTCAGTAAGATTATGGGTTGAATCAAAAGTGTAATAGATGCCTGTGGTGAGAACAAGTCCTGACAGTTTACAAATCACTAGTCAGACCACACATGGAGTACTGTGGACAGTTCTGGGCTCCTGTGAACAAGGCAGACATAGCAGAGCTGGAGAGGGTTCAGAGGAGGGCACGTAAAGTATTAACTCGAATGGGTGGACTACAGTACCCAGAAATATCAAAATTAGGGTTATTCACTTTAGAAAAAAGACAACTAAGGGGAGATCTTATAATGGGAGAGCTTTAAATCCACATTGAGTAATTGCACAATTTTTTTTTATTCCTTTAGGTAACAAGTATAAATGGCTAAAATTAAACCCCCCATGGCTTACAGCTACTGTAAAAAGGGTAATAAAATACAAAAAAAGGCATTTAAAAAATACAAATCTGAGGGGTCAGCTGTAGCGTTTGAAGATTACAAATGGCATAATAAAATCTGAAAAAAGGAGATAAAATTTGCAAAAATACAAAACGAACAGCAGGTAGCAAAAGAGAGCAAAACAAATCCCAAAAAATTATTTAAATATATAAATGCTATAATGGTAAAGGGAGGGTAGTCACTGAAGATAAGGAAAAGGCAAAGTTACTAAATGTTTTTTTTTAGCTCTGTATATACCAATGAAGAGAAAAGAGCTGATATCTGTGGTGCTGGGGCTGTTAGTACATCCAGTGATAAACTCAATTGGCTAACTGTAGATATGGTCCAAGATAAGTTAAATAGGGTAAATGTGAACAAGGCTCCAGGTCCAGATGGATTACACCCAAGAGTGCTTAAAGAGCTCAGTTCAGTCATTGCTGTGCCCCTGTTTATAATTTTTAAAGATTCTCTAGGGACTGGTACAGTGCCAAGTGATTGGTACAAGGCAAATGTGGTGCCCTTTTTCAAAAAAGGATCTAGATTCTCCACAGGTAATGATAGACCAGTTAGTTTAACTTCTGTTGTGGGAAAACTATTTGAAGGACTCTTAAGGGACTATATACAGGAGTATATTATAAGTGATAACCAGCATGGGTTTACCAAGGACAGAAGTTGTCAGACTAACCTGATTTGTTTTTATGAGAAGGTGAATAGTAGCCTGGACAGAGGGGATGTATATATAGTGGATTGTGGATGTAGTGTCTCTGGATTTTGCAAAGGCTTTTAATACTGCCCCTCATAGATGTTTAATAAGTAAAGTAAGGTCTATTGGCTTGGAAAATATAGTTTGTAATTGGATTGAAAACTGGCTGAAGGACCGTGTCCAGAGAGTTGTGGTCAATGATTCCTATTCAGAATGGTCCCGGTTTATAAGTGGTGTACCCCAAGGTTCAGTGCTGGGCCCTTTATTATTTAATTTATTTATTAATGATATCGAGGACGGGATTAATAGCACCATTTCTATTTTTGCAGATGACACTAAGCTGTGTAGAACTGTACAGTCTATGGAAGATGTCCATAAGCTACAAGCTGACTTGAACACTCTGAGTGATTGGGCATCAACTTGGCAAATGAGGTTCAATGTGGAAAAATATAAACTTATGCATCTTGGTAGTAATAATCTCTGTGCTTCATATATCCTAGGGGATGTAACACTGGGAGAGTCACTTATAGAGAAGGATTTGGGTATCTTTGTAGATGGTAGATTAAATTACAGCATACAATGTCAATCAGCTGCTTCTAAATCCACCAGGATATTGTCATGCATTAAACAAGGCATGGACTCATGGGGCAGGGATGTAATACTACCACCTTACAAAGCGTTGGTGCGGCCTCATCTGGAATACGCAGTCCAGTTCTGGGCACCAGTCCATAGAAAGGACGCTCTGCAGCTGGAAAAAGTACAGAGGAGAGCGACTAAAATGATAAGGGGCATGGAGGGTCTTAGTTATGAAGAAAGATTAAAATAATTGAATTTATTTAGTCTTGAGAAGAGACGTCTAAGGGGGGACATGATTAACCTGTACAAGTATATAAATGGGCCATACAAAAAATATGGCGAAAAGCTGTTCCATGTAAAATGCCCTCAAAAGACAAGGGAGCACTGCCTCCGACTGAAGAAGAAAAAATTCAGTCTCCAATAGCGTCAAAGCTTCTTTACTGTAAGAACTGTGAATCTGTGGAATAGACTTCCTCAGGACGTGGTCACAGCAGGAACAGTGGACAGTTTTAAAAAGGGTTTAGATTCATTCTTAAAAGTAAACAACAATAATGCAGAAATCTGAGTCTCACTTCCTTCTGGGATTCGCATCCTCACTTACCCCTTGCTTGAACTTGAAGGACTTATGTCTTTTTTCAACCGTATCAACAATGTAACTATGTATAAATATATCAGGGGTCAGTACAGAGATCTATCCCATCATCTATTTATCCCCAGGACTGTGACTGTGACGAGGGGACATCCTCTGTGTCTGGAGGAAAGAAGGTTTGTACACAAACATAGAAAAGGATTCTTTACGGTAAAAGCAGTGAGACTATGGAACTCTCTGCCTGAGGAGGTGGTGATGGTGAGTACAATAAAGGAATTCAAGAGGGGCCTGGATGTATTTCTGGAGCGTAATAATATTACAGGCTATAGCTACTAGAGAGGGGTCGTTGATCCAGGGAGATATTCTGATTGTCTGATTGGAGTCAGGAAGAAATCTTTTCCCCCTAAAATCAGAAAAATTGTCTGATTACCTACACAGTGCTGTCCAACTGCTTAGAGGGGAATGCAAAACAGCCTCATTCAGTTACATGGAGCTGGGGTGTAGTTCCCTGCACATCATGTGGATGGGACCAACACTGTGTAGAGAACACATTAAAGAGGTTCTTGCCTCCTCTTCCTCAGGATCTTATGGGGTCCCAAAGATCAGACCCCCCCAGTAATGCAGGTTTCTGATTCTAAAAGAACCCCTCAGCACTGCTGACAACCCATATCGGATATCTGCAGTGATCCTGTCTATATTACACACATGGAAGTTTTATCTAATGTTCCCAACTTTTTGGCACAATGCAGTAGTACAACTAAATGTACTCTTTTTTTTATTCCTTTAATATTATGAATACAGATTTCTGAATCCACCTGTTATTGTCCAGTATGTTATTGCATGCACGTTTTCTAATAGACTTAGGTTTGTCGACTAGTTTCAGGTGTTTTGCATTTCTATATAGTCAATGGTGGATTATAATAGGGGCGTTTAGGTCAGCAGCTCGGGGCCCATCATTTCTGTGGGGCTCAGCACCATCCCAAGTGCCCACATGTTCACATGAATTCAGCAGCGCCAAGTGCTGCACTGTCCTATTAAGCTGTGGAGCTGCATCACTTCTATTGCTTGCCAGCACACGGCTGCTGAAGTCCCGGCCTATTCCCTCTTGCTGCCACTGCTGTGAACTAGCCGGAAGAGGAGAAAGTCAGAGGAGCAGCGTGGCAAGAAGTAGGGGGCAGTACCAGATCGCAAGTAACATGTGCCACATTATCTGAACCCAGAGATGTTCCCTGCAGTACTGTGTTATTTGTGGTGGTACATAGGACTGCAGAGAACATCTACTACATTATCTATACCCATAGTTTAATCACTGTGTTATTTGGTGTTTTACATAGGAAATTATACTACATTTTCTGTACTCCTAGAGTAATCACTGCTTGTTTCACATTTGCATTAACAGATACGACAGCAGGAACAGCCTGTCAAATAAGGTATTGCCATACGCTGCCGAAATGTCATCTGGCCCCATTAACTATAATGGGGTCTGGGGGAGATCCGTCCAAAACCAGAGAAATATGCCAAGAATCGGGCAGACAAATGTTTTTTGTCCACCCGATTCCCGGCATTCTATGCCAAAAGAGCCCAACTTAAGTCTGTCCCTGCAGTGCAAAATAACCTGGGGTGTTACATAAGACTTTAGGTGACATCTACTACACTATTTGTAGAGATAAGCAAATTTTTCAAAAATTTGATTCGGCGGTTTGACAATTTTTTGGGGAGAAATTTGGTTTGATCCAAATTTGTTTGCGCTGAATTTCGTTAAAAACGGCTATTTCCTGGCTGAAAAGAGCCTTTATAGTGGTGTAGAACACTGTGCCTTGCAGTAACATGCATAGGGAGTCTGCTGTGGTAGTGAAACAATACTGTGAGTCAGTATGACATGCAGATGACAGGTGTCGCTCTTAGAATCACTGCACACTTCACTTATTTGGGCAGTCACAGGGCCAAAACTGACCAAATAACTCAAGTATCAACTCAGCCTTACAGGTCGATGTTAGTGCCAAGAAGAGCACTCCTTTTACACCGTCACCAGCTGATTCCACATAGATGTCTAGTGTTGGGCGTGAATATTCAAATTGCGAATTTTAATTGCGAATATCGCCACTTCGAGAATTCGCAAAGATTTAGAATATAGTGCTATATATTCGTATTCGTGAATATTCTAGATTTTCTTTCATCAGAACCCATGATCCCTCCCTACATCTTGCTTGTGGGCCAATGAGAAGGCTGGAATGTCTTTGTCTGAGCTTATCAACATCCCTAGCAACCAATACGAAAGTTGCCTACCCCTTTGCTATGTAAGAACCTCCCCAGCAGCCATTTTCTGCAGTTTCTTGCAGTTCTGAGAGACACAGCAGTGTCATTGCTGTGCTCTGTGCTTTGCTGTGTCATTACATTAGATAGTTAGTTAGCTTATATATATATATAATACAATTAGTTAGTGGGAGATAGTTAGATAGTGATATAGTGTAGCTGACTGTCCATACATACATGCTACAGACATAGAGCTGTGATGTCACAAGTTCACAACAATACTCAGACCTGCTAAAATGTGAAGTTGCACGTATTTACAAAATATGCGCGTCATTAATTGGCGATTTGCGCAATCGCAAATATATTGGAGCACTCTATCTGCATATAAAGCTATTGTAATGTTCTGCCATGCCAACCATTTTCTCCAGTCTCTGGAAACTTCTAGCAGCTTGAAAAATGTAGTAAAAGTGACCCAAGCCTGTATTGCACGTGCAATACGCGCATATTACTGTACATTGCCGATTTTCGCAATCAAGAAAATAAGGGCGATTTCTCGAATTCGCAAATTTATGACGAATATTCACCCAAATATTCGTGAAATATCACTAATTGGAATATTGCCCTGCCGTTTAGCACTGTACAGTTGCAAGAAAAAGTATGTGAACCCTTTGGAATGATATGGATTTCTGCACAAATTGGTCATAAAATGTGATCTGATCTTTATCTAAGTCACAACAATAGACAATCACAGTCTGCTTAAACTAATAACACACAAATAATTAAATGTTACCATGTTTTTATTGAACACACCATGTAAACATTCACAGTACAGGTGGAAAAAGTATGTGAACCCTTGGATTTAATAACTGGTTGAACCTCCTTTGGCAGCAATAACTTCAACCAAACGTTTCCTGTAGTTGCAGATCAGACGTGCACAACGGTCAGGAGTAATTCTTGACCATTCCTCTTTACAGAACTGTTTCAGTTCAGCAAAATTCTTGGGATGTCTGGTTTGAATCGTTTTCTTGTGGTCATGCCACAGCATCTCAATCAGGTTGAGGTGAGGACTCTGACTGGGCCACTCCAGAAGGCGTATTTTGTTCTGTTTAAGCCATTCTGTTGCTGATTTACTTCTATGCTTTGGGTCGTTGTCCTGTTGCAACACCCATCTTCTGTTGTGCTTCAGCTGGTGGACAGATGGCCTTAAGTTCTCCTGCAAAATGTCTTGATAAACTTGGGAATTTATTTTTCCTTCGATGATAGCAATCTGTCCAGGCCTTGACGCAGCAAAGCAGCCCCAAAACATGATGCCCCCACCACCATACTTCACAGTTGGGATGAGGTTTTGATGTTGGTGTGCTGTGCCTCTTTTTCTCCACACATAATGTTGTGCGTTTCTTCCAAACAACTCAACTTTGGTTTCATCTGTCCACAGAATATTTTGCCAGTACTGCTGTGGAACATCCAGGTGCTCTTGTGCAAACTGTAAACGTGCAGCAATGTTTTTTTTGGACAGCAGTGGCTTCCTCTGTGGTATCCTCCCATGAAATCCATTCTTGTTTAGTGTTTTACGTATCGTAGATTCGCTAACAGGGATGTTAGCATATGCCAGAGACTTTTGTAAGTCTTTAGCTGACACTCTAGGATTCTTCTTCACCACATTGAGCAGTCTGTGCTGTGCTCTTGCAGTCATCTTTACAGGACGGCCACTCCTAGGGAGAGTAGCAGCAGTGCAGAACTTTCTCCATTTATAGGCAATTTGTCTTACCGTGGACTGATGAACAGCAAGGCTTTTGGAGATACTTTTATAACCCTTTCCAGCTTTATGCAAGTCAACAATTCTTAATCGTAGGTCTTCTGAGAGCTCTTTTGTGCAAGGCATCATTCACATCAGGCAATGCTTCTTGTGAAAAGCAAACCCAGAACTGGTGTGTGTTTTTTTATAGGGCAGGGCAGCTGTAACAAACACCTCCAATCTCCTCTCATTGATTGGACTCCAGTTGGCTGACACCTCACTCCAATTTGCTCTTGTAGATGTCATTAGTCTAGGGGTTCACATACTTTTTCTACCTGCACTGTGAATGTTTACATGGTGTGTTCAATAAAAACATAATAACATTTAATTATTTGTGTGTTATTAGTTTAAGCAGACTGTGATTGTCTATTGCTGTGACTTAGATGAAGATCAGATCACATTTTATGACTAATTTGTGCAGAAATCCATACCATTCCAAAGGGTTTGCATACTTTTTCTTGCAGAACCTGTTCTATTAAACAATTATAGTAGAGCCCTCCGACAGAGTGGAGAGGGTGTCAGCAGTAAGTTTGTATTGACGTCACTGATTATTTTGCCCTTCCTTTGATCCGGCAGAACAATAACCCACAAAAAATGGATCCTGTCTGTGGAGCAAACAAGGTGCAGAACAGCGTGACACCGACGTGCCCTGCACATGTGGTATGCTGGGGGGCCCCTGTGAATTGTCCCTGCAGAGGATGCTGAGGACACAATGGAGGATAAGAAAGCAGGAGCGAACTTTGTCGCAGGACCAACGGCGTGGCAACGTTGACGGCGTGGCAACGTTGAGGCAGAAGCGACGTCAACTGGCCAAGTTGCTGGTGTGGGTGTGAATGAACCAGACTCACCAGTGGGCTGTAAAGGACATGTATTGTCCCTGACCCTAGATACAGTTTCACACGTCGGAGCTGCTGTGGACTTTGGCAGACACCGACAGGCTCAAGGAATGGCCCAACTTCTGTTCTGCATGTGTGTGTAGGGCTGGTACTACCTTTTTGGCAAAGAAATGACGGCTTGGGACTCTAGTCTCCACCTCAGCTTGGCAGAAGACAACAGTTCTCTGAAAGGAGCAGAGTCCACCACCTGGAAAGGGAGGGACTGCAGCACCAGCAACTTGGACAGGAGCATTTTCAGCTTCTGCGCAGTTGGATAAGTGCACGCATACTGTTGTCTCTTGGCAATCGCTTCGGTGATCGATTGCTGACGGAATGAGTGATGAGGAGTAGGAGGAAGAGGAAGGACAGACAGCTCCCTTTGGCTGAGGTGGTGGAGCCTTGACTACCTGAAATTGGCTGCGTGCCACTGGGTGATGTAGCGGTTGCTGCGGCAGGCTGGACCACCATATCAGAGCCACGCTTCTCCCAGGCCACTTTATGGTGATGCTGCATATGTTGACACAGGGCCATGGTGTAGGGTGACCACCATGTGTGCAGAAATACTGAAAAATGCACAGGCAGATATGTTTTTGCCAGTCTCAAGTATAAGTTTGACGAAATGCACTTGTGAAAGTAAGTGTACCTGAATGGCAGTTAGAAAATGTGGTCACCCTACCGTGGTGCCAACATTGGCATCCTGGCCACGCTTCACCTTTTGCCCACAGATTCTACATATGGCCATGTTCACTTCCTCCGGCTGCTTAACAAAAAAACTGCCACACCGCAGAGTAGGTGATTTGAGTCCCAACACTACTCACTGTCTCACTGCTACCGCTGCTGTCTCTGTGAAACCGTGCACCGCTACTTCCCGGGCAGGTAGGCTCCTGCGAAGCGGGTGGTCTACCCTGGGCACTTTGGTTACCGACCTCCCACTGCTGCCACCCTGTTTACTCCCGGCCATGCTAGCAACTTGCTGGCTCCGCCGCTTCCTCACGGGCAAAGTGCCACCCTCTTCTCCCGATGATGAACCCCCTTCGTCAGAGGGGGTGAAGACGTGATGACGTAGATTTGCTATGTCGCTCCTCCCTCCAACCATTCTATCCCGCCGCACTATGTAAGACACAAGCCTGAACCATGGGATGCCCCCACCTCTGGGCCTTTTGTGTTCTGCTGGTCCGGACTCTTGGCAGATCCCCTGCATTTGTCCGCCTTGTCTGGCGCTGTCTGCTTGCTGCTTTGCTCGCAGACAGGGCAGTCACCCTCCTTTCTTATGTTTTGGGATCCGCTGTTTTCTGCCACCCCCGTCCTTGGATCTTTGGTGTCAGATGAGACCTGGTTATATGTTTGAAGTTTGAAGTATCGAATATATGTTGCTTCGTGTCCTCCTCTGCCTCCATGTTTGACCCCTTCTCCCCTATGCCCTGTGTGATCTCCCTGCTTCATCTATTAATTTATAAGGAATATGGGACAGAACAGAAAATTTCTCAGCTTTTTAAAGTTTTGCTTACATAGTTACATAGTTAATACGGTTGAAAACAGACATACGCCCATCAAGTTCAACCAAGGGATAGGTGGGGATGCGAATCCCAAAAGGAATTAGAACATGATTTAATAATACACGATTTCTTCTTGTTGAAGAATGTGGACTAAGAGTTACAAGGACAGGCCTCTTGTAGCTACAGACAATGAGAAGACAAAGCTTCAAGATTGATTGGAGCCCGGAAGAGTCACGAAGTTCATCAAGATTCAAACCATAACTACCAGCCCCTAGTCTCTTCATCAGGGAAAACATCACGAGTTCCCAGTCATCATAGATGGGAAAGAGGACATCCTGTGGTGCACGGAGATAGAGAGGGTCTTCGGATTTATTAGAAATAAACCGCTGCTCCCGACAGAAGCTCCTGGGAAGGTCATGGAGCGTCCCGGTCATCCGGTATCTATTCGCCCCGCTGAAGGATTATTTTGAAAGTGTGTAGAAACCACACGGGGCCCCAATGCAGCAGATTTATCATGGAGACACTGGATTTTATAATATTACATTATATAAAAAAATATATAATTAAGCCCCTTCATCACCCGGCTCCCAAGTGCTCCATCATCATCATCGAGTACTGTCTGCATGTCACTGATGTCCTCCTCAACCGTGACTGGGTCAGGAGCCTGACCACTCGCAACACCAGCTCCCACGCCACTCTCCTCATTACTACTTGCCCGCCTAGTGTAGGAAGTGGCGAATGTCTTCTCCACATCTTGGCTGGCTAGTAGCTGTCTTCTAGTAGCTCGTCCCCACTGTATACAATACTTCTTTGGCTGTAGAAACAGAAAAGGACAGATGCAGGTTGAGGACAGGTGAGGGCACAGGGCTTGCTCCCGGGCCATGCCAACTAAGGGTTGTGTCTGACAAACCCACTGACTCTTGCCTGGGGGTATTTGATGTCACTTGTGACAAAGTCAAAGATCGAGTCAAGCACTCAAGAACTGATGGGTTGCTGGTCAAGACACGACCGCTAGCTGACACTAGGAGTGCAGGCCTCTTGAAGTGACCCCTGCTGCCTAGGCCCCTTAGTCTGCTACGACCTCTGCCTGTGCCAGAAACATTTACGCCTCTGCCACTTCCCTGTGCAGGGCCTGGCACTTCTCTATCTGACATACTGTTAGATCAAATAAAAAAAATAAAAAGGAAATTAAAACACCCCAAAAAAGTCTGTAATTTTCTCACTTTACCACAAAACGGCTAATAAGCCCCCCCCCCCCCCCACTAATACACGCCACAAAAGGCTTTACCTTTGCCGCTGAGCGGCAAATATAGTTTTCCTTTTTCCGCTAATACCCGCAGCAAAAGGCTTTAGAATATGTAACTGCACCGCTGAGCAGCGAAGATATTTTTCTTTGTCCACAAATACACGCAAAAAAGGGCTTTAGAACAGATAACTGCACTGATGAGCGGCAAAAACATTTTTGATTTTTCCACTAATACAGGTCACAAAAGGCTTTAGAACATTTAACTGCACCGCTGAGCGGCAAATATATTTTTTCTTTTTCCACTAATACATGCAAAAAAAGGGCTTTAGAACAGATAACTGCACCACTGAGCAGCAAAGATATCTTTTCTTTTTACACTCTTACACACGCAAAAAAGGGCTTTAGAACAGATAACTGCACTGCTGAGCAGCAAAGATATTTTTTCTTTTTCCACTAATACAGGCCACAAAAGGCTTTAGAACAGATTACTGCACCGCTGATCGGCAAATATATATTTTCTTTTTCCACTAATATACGCAAAAAAGGGCTTTAGAACAGATAACTGTCGAGCACCCGAGTATAATGGAAGTCAATGGAGAACCCGAGCATTAAACCAGGCACCCCCTGCTCTGAAGAGGGGAGGGTGCCTGGTTCATAGAAAAAGGTCAGAAATTGATGGAAACACCACCGAAATAGTTCGGGAACAGCATGGGGAGGAAGTCTGGATGCATCTTGGACTCCCAGGTCTCTGCTGAGAATGATGTTGTCCGAGTAGAACACCACTTTTACAGACTGACAATAATACGAACAAAAAAAAAAGAAAAAATCTTAGAGGAAATTTTGGAGGAAAAATTGTTAGAAAACATTCTTTCCTGTATATTCACTTGTATATAAAGTGCAAGTGCTGCCAAAAATTACAAAGAAGAGGCACTCCGATACAACCTGTATATCAGATAATGGAGGGTGTCATTCACATTGTGGTACAATTGTTCATGTAGTGGGACTCCTACAGTCATAAAGCCTATGCACTATGTGAAAAGGCAAGGAACTGGCACTCCAATACACCATTTGTTACCCATAAAGAAGGGCATCATACACAGCCTTAAAAAATTATGATTGATGGCCTGCTGGTGACCCTAATAAAACCTGCTGATCTGACCATCTAAAACATTATGGGTGAGGGCCTGCTGCCGCTTTAGTGACTCTAGATAACCTGGGGCCGATCACCTATCAACTTTCGATGTTATTGTCAGTGCAAACCATGGTGACTACGGGTAACTGGGAATCAGGGTTCGATTCCAGAGAGGGAGCCTGAGAAACGACTACGGCTACCACATCCAAGCAAGGCATCATGTGCGTAAATTAACTATTAGGTATAATTAGGTGAGGGCCTGCAGGTGAGCTGACACTCTAAAAATTATATGCGAGGGCCTTCAGGTGAGCTGACCCTGTTAAAGATTGTAGGTGAAAGCCTGCTGGTCAGCTGACCCTGTAAAAAATTATATCCGAGGGCCTGCTGGTGAGCTGACCCTGTTAAACATTATATGCAAGGGCATGCTTGTGAGCTGACTCTCTAAAGAATTATATGCGAGGGCCTTCAGGTGAGCTGACCCTGTAAAAGATTAAAGGCGAAGGCTGGCTGGTGAGCTGACCCTGTAAAAATTATATGCGAGGGCCTTCAGATGAGCTGACCCTGTAAAAGATTGTAGGTGAAAGCCTGCTGGTCAGCTGACCCTGTAAAAAATTATATCCGAGGGCCTGCTGGTGAGCTGACCCTGTTAAACATTATATGCAAGGGCATGCTTGTGAGCTGACTCTCTAAAGAATTATATGCGAGGGCCTTCAGGTGAGCTGACCCTGTAAAAGATTAAAGGCGAAGGCCTGCTGGTGAGCTGACCCTGTAAAAATTATATGCGAGGGCCTTCAGGTGAGCTGACCCTGTAAAAGGTTAAAGGCGAAGGCCTGCTGGTGAGCTGACCCTGTAAAAATTATATGCGAGGACCTGCTGGTGAGCTGACCCTGTAAAACATTATATGCGAGGGCCTGCTGGTTAGCTGACCCTCTAAAAAATTATATGCGAGGGCCTGCTGGTGAGCTGACCCTGTAAAACATTGTAGGTGGGGACCTGCTGGTGAGCGGACCCTCTAAAAAATTATATGCAAGGGCCTTCAGGTGAGCTGACCCTGTAAAAGATTATAGGCGAAGGCCTGCTGGTGAACTGACCCTGCAAAAATTATATGCGAGGGCCTGCTGGTGAGCTGACCCTGTAAAACATTATATGCGAGGGCCTGCTGGTTATCTGACCCTCTAAAAAATTATATGCGAGGGCCTGCTGGTGAGCTGACCCTGTAAAACATTGTAGGTGAGGGCCTGCTGGTTAGCTGACCCTGTTAAACATTGTAGGTGGGGGCCTGCTGGTGAGCTGACCCTCTAAAAAATTATATGCGAGGGCCTGCTCATGAGCTGACCCTGTAAAAGATTGTAGGCAAAGTCCTGCAGGTGAGCTGATCCTATAAAAATTATATGCGAGGGCCTGCTGGTGAGCTGACCCTGTAAAACATTATATGCGAGGGCCTGCTGGTTAGCTGACCCTCTAAACAATTATATGCGAGGGCCTGCTGGTGAGCTGACCCTGTAAAACATTATATGTGAGGGCCTGCTGGTGAGCTAACCCTCTAAAAAATTATATGCAAGGGCCTGCTGGTGAGCTGACCCTGTAAAACATTATATACAAGGGCCTCCAGCTGAGCTGAACCAGTCTCAATCTCCTCATCCTCTTCCTCCTCTTCTGCCAACCCACGCTGAACAGATAGAATTAAACTTCCATGGGTACTACCCTATGTAGCAGAGGCAACTGTCTCCTGCTCTTCCACCTCTTCATCGTCCAAATTCGCGCTCAGAAGACGAACTGAGGGTGGTCTGGCTCTCACCCAGTGTAATGTCTTCCCCCATTTACACCTCTTTCACATGCAAAGCGCGTCCTTAATTGTGAGCAGGGAGCGTTTGAGTAGACACAGAAGTGGAATGGTTACGCTGATAATAGCATTATCGACGCTCACCATCTATGTTGATTCCTCAAAGTTTCTTAAAACCTCACAGAGGTCAGACATCCATGCCCACTCCTCGCTGAGAATAGCGGAAGCTGACTGGAAAGGCAGTGTCCCACTAGGAAAATGTGGGCACTACACAAGGGTCAATTGGGCCACGTTGTTCTCCACCTCCTGTGGGAAAGTGTCAGTGTATTTCACAGTACATTTTAATGCATTTTAATATGTATTTTATGTGTATTTTCCCTGTGATATGTGCAGCAGGCCTATTATGGTGTAGTTTAGCATCCTAGACACTAGAGGGAGCTAGGGAGTATATATACTTAGACCCAGACAGGGAGGAGGTGGTCTGTGGAGTCAGGAGTCTGTGTAGAGACAGAAGGGAGTGTGCACCTTAGCCAGAGAGAAGCTAAGGGCCACATCCTGACATGCAGCTAGATAGCCCAGGCTTCTAGTGTAATCCAGGAGGCTAGTGAGTGCAGACTAGCCAGCCTGTGGATAATGAGCCAGAGTTAGCTCAGAAGATTCACCCCAAGAGAAGAGTTTTCCTCCTGGGAGAAACCTGCAGTTCCCTAACCAGAGCAAAGCAGAGCCAGTGTTCCAGCTAGTCAAGTAAGCTGAAGGGCAGAAGGATTATTAAACTAAAGCAAGGGATATATACCTGAGGAGGATTGCTACCAAGGATAAAAGCCAGCATTAGGGCATACAGACAGCCAGGATATCTGAGGAATAGTGCAGCCTGGTCTGGGAGTGATGATTTTACCCTCTGAGTATCTTGCAAAGAACATTACCTGCCATTTATGTAAAGCCTGCTATTGATTACTGCTGCAAACTGGAACTGAATTAATATTGTATAAAGTTGAACTGTTTCCAGTAAAGAAAGTTTGGTTCACCACAACAACGTGTTCCTCACTTATTACTCCTACCACTACGAACCGGTGTGCCACCGTTACAGGCACTGGCATCACGAACCTTAAAGGGACCTTGCGCATTAAACATCTGCAACATCCAGGGCACCTCACCCACCATCAGGCCTGGTCCCTATATACAGAGAGTGCCCCAGAGGTCGCCTGTGCCAGCCTCTTCATCACTGCTGTACGCTTGCCCAGGGTCTCCCTACAAACTGTGAGTAACCCTCGTATGCCTATTAACCGTGACCTCACATCGCAATACCCTGCAGGGCTGCGTACTGCAATTGTAGGTGAGGGCCTGCTTGTGAGCTGACCCTGTAAATCATTATATGTGAGGGTCTGCTGGTGAGCTAACCCTCTAAAAAATTATATGCGAGGGTCTGCTGGTGAGCTGACCTTGTAAAACATTATATACAAGGGCCTCCAGCTGAGCTGAACTAGTCTCAATTTCCTCATCCTCTTCCTCCTCTTCTGCCCACCCATGCTGAACAGTTAGAATTAAACTTCCATGGGTACTACCCTATGTAGCACAGGCAACCGTCTCCTGCTCTTTCACCTCTTCATCGTCCAATTCGCGCTCAGAAGACGAACTGAGGGTGGTCTGGCTCTCACCCAGTGTAATGTCTTCCCCCATTTATACCACTTTCACATGCAAAGCGCGTCCTTAATTGTGAGCAGCGAGCGTTGAGTAGACACAGAAGTGGAATAGTTACGCTGATAAATAGCGTTATCAACGCTCACCATCTATGTTGATTCCTCAAAGTTTCTTAAAACCTCACAGAGGTCAGACATCCATGCCCACTCCTCGCTGAGAATAGCGGAAGCTGACTGGAAAGGCGACGACCATGTTAAAGCTGGTATTCTACTATTGCCCTCTGCTGCTTACAAAGTCTGGCCAACATGTGGAACGTTGAGTTCCAGCACGTGCTCACGTCGCACGACAGCTGGTGAGCTGTCAATTTCAAGCGCTGCTGCAGCATTGACAGACCGGCTGAAGCTGTCGATGACTTGCGGAAATGTGCACATACGCGGCTCATCTTCACCAGTAGCTCAGGCAAATTGGGGTAAGTTTTGAGAAACCGCTGAACCACTAAGTTTAAGACATGGGCTAGGCATGGGATGTATCTGAGCTTGCCAAGCTCCAAAGCCGCCACCAAGTTACGGCCATTATCAGACACAACCATGCCTGGTTCTAGGTTGAGTGGCGGGAGTCTGGTCTCTTATCCCCTGCCACAGCTCTGCGGCAGTGTGCTGTTTGTTCCCTAAGCATATCAGCTTCAGCACGGCCTGTTGTCACTTCCCCACTGCAGTGCTACACTGCTTCTAGCTACCGAATGATGACTGACTATTGCTGCATGCGGATAATTTGGAGGTGGAAGTGGAGGAGGAGGCGAAGGAGGAGAAGTGGGGGTCGGAGCCACTATCTTAGGTGCTGGCGGAAACCTTGATAGACGTAGGGCCCGCAATCCTTGGCATCGGTAGCACCCGGCCTCCACAACATTTACCCAGTGTGCCATCAGGGATATGTAGCGTCCCTGACCAAATGCACTTGTCCATGTGTCCGTGGTTAAGTGGATCTTCCCACTAAATGCATTGGTCAGGGCATGTGTGATGTTACAGGTCACATCTTGGTATAAGGCAGGCAAGGCACACCTTGAAAAAAAGTAGCGGCTGGGGACTGTGTAACGCGGGACAGCCGCCGACATCAGGCTACAGAAGGCCTCCATGTCCACAAGCCTAAATGGCAACATTTCAAGGGCCAGTTATTTGGAAAGCTGCACATTTAGTGCTATGGCCTGTGGGTGGGTGACTGGGTATTTGCGCTTGTGTTCAAATGCCTGAAGTAAGGACATTTGTATGCTGTGCTGGGACGCGGAAGTGGATGTGGTCGCGGATGGTGCTTGCGAATGTCCAGGTGCAGGGCGGGAGGCATCCGGGCCTCTGCCTTCGACAGGGGATTGGCCAGCATGTAACACAGGGGAAGAAGTGGCAGTGGTGTGAACCGCAGACACAGATTGTGAACCCAGGCGTTCGGTCCACCTATTACGGTGCTTTGATGCCATTTGGCGGATCATGCTGGTGGTGGTGAGGTTGCTAGTGTTCACACCCCTGCTCATTTTTGTATGGCACAGGTTGAAAATTACAATTCTTTTGGCGTCCGCAATTTCCTCAAAAAAGCGCCAGACTTTGGAACACCTACCCCTTGGTAAGGGAGATTTACGACAGGGTGTGCTCCGGGGAATAGTTGCGGGCCTGTTTGCCACCCCACTGCCTCTTCCAGCCTGTTGTGGTGCAGAAGATCCCTCCTCCTCTGTACTGCTGTCCTCGCTCGGCTTTCCACCTTCCCAGGTTGGGTCAGTGACTTTATCGTCCACCACCTCCTCTTCCATTTCCTCACTCTGCTCATCCTCCTGACTTGATCTAACCACTACCTCACACAACTGTGTCTCATCCTCTTCATCAACCTCTTGAGACAGTAATTGCCGTTGAGTTATTGGCAACTGTGACTCATCATCATCCACCTCATTAAACAGTAATTGCCGTTCCCCACCGTCATCTTCTTGTGATTGTGGATGCTCAAGAGTTTGGGAATCAGGGCACAAGATCTGTCCCTCTTCAAGCGTGCTTGGCGAGAGGGCCAAATCAAGGAAAGGCGCTGAAAAGAGCTCCTCGGAATATCTGAGTGTGGGATCACTTGTTTGCCCAGACTCTCCATGGTGGGAGAAAGGAGAATCAGGGTGAGGATTGGGATGAGCAGACTCTTGGCTACTGAGACTGGATTTGGTGGAAGACAGGGGGGAGCTTAAGCAACTGGAAGCATCATCTGCTGCAATTCAACCAACCACCTGGTCGCACTGGGCTGACTTCAAGTGTGGTGTCCTGCGCTGCCTTGCAAACTGGGACATGAAGCTAGGTATCATGGATGATTATTTTTCTTGTGCTCTGGCAGCAGGCACAGTTTCACAGTTTCTACGAGCACCATCAGCATCCCGGCCATTGCCCTGTCCCTTACTGCTCACCTTCTTCATATTAAATGTTATATAGGATTGAAAATCTGTCACACGTATAGTAGCGTAGGATTTGGAAGTGTATGTTAAAACAAACTTAAAAAGGTATTTGGGATGTGGAAACGTCACACAGGAGATATCCCACAGATAATGTCAATGCTGTCACCAGCGGCTAATGAAAAATTACAGGAAATGTCACAGATATTTGGGATGAGGAAATGTTATACAGGAGAGGTACCACCGGTAATGTCACTGTACGCAGCGTCTACTCAAAAAAGTACACTGTATGTCACAGATACATTTTTGAAGTGCACACGTTATACTGCAGATGTGGCCTTGGTAATGTCACTGTCAGAAGCGGACACCGTCTATTGACAAAGTACACTGTATGTCACAGATACATTTTTTTACTGAACACTGCATGTCACAGATATTTTTTAGAAGCGCACACTTTAAACTGCAGATGTGGCGCTGGTAATGTCACTGTCCGCAGCAGATACCGTCTACGGAAAAAGTACACTGTATGTCACAGATAAATTTTAGAAGCGCACACGTTACACTGCAGATGTGGTGCTGGTCATGTCACTGTCCGCAGCAGATACCGTCTAGGGAAAAAGTACACTGTATGTCACAGATAAGTTTTATTTATTTTTTCTTCCAATTTTTTTAAATTGTTTTCCAACAAAGCTAAGTTAAGCAGACACCATCTTTGGAAAAAGTACACTGTATGTCACAGATTAATTTTAGAAGCGCACACGTTACACTGCAGATGTGGCGCAGGTAATGTCATTGTCCGCAGTGGACACCGTCTATTGAAAAAGTACACTGTATGTCACAGATATTTTTTGGATGCACACACTTTACACAGGAGATGTGGAGCAGCTAATCTCACTGTCCGCAGCGGACACCGTCTATGGAAAAAGTACACTGGATGTCAGATATTTTTTGGATGCGCACACTTTACACTGGAGATGTGGCACAGCTAATGTCGCTGTCTGCAGCGGGCTAACTATTGTACGCTATTTAGTGCAGGATGCGCTAAAAATAGACTTTGCTGCCACACACAATAGTCCTTAGAAGGACTTTTGGGTCTGTAAAGTTTTAGCTATTTAGCGCAGGTTGCGCAAAAAATATAGATTGCTGCTGCCACACACAGTAGTCCTTAAAAGGACTTTTGGGTCACTGAAAAGTTTTGGTGGTAATATTCTTAAATCACTCCCTACACTGTCTGTCCCTTCCTCAGCACAGCTCTCCCTGACTAAGAACAAGCGTCATCGGGTGCTATATAGCACCCGATGACGCGTTCCGGCCAGCCAATCACTGTAATGCCATCAGCCAACATGGCTACGGCATTACAGTGAGGGCAGTATTTTCCTGCACGTTTCTTGCCGGCGTAGCAGCCAAGAAATGTGCGGGCAGGAGACTCCAGTGCTTGCGGTATTCGGCTGAATACCGCCATGTGCCGAGAAACGAGATGCTCGAGCCGAACAGGTGAACAGTCGATCATCACTACTAATAAGCCCTTTTATTACCACTAATACAAGTCAAAAAATTCTTTAGAACATATAACTGCACCGCACAAGGGCAAATAAGACATACTGTAGAAATATTTTGTGTAATAACCCTGGTAATGCCTGTATCAAACAGCACTTGCACCCTAATGAAAACGGTTTGCTGCAATTACAGAGCTGTATAATGGCAATTTGGATCCTCATTTAATGCAGCAAGGTGTAATAGGATTGTTCCTATTACCCAGGCTGTAACCTCCCCTACTGAACCCTGTTCTACATAAATGCTGTGGAATGATTCCTCTCTATCCCTTCCCTGCACCTTGAATAAACATTCCCTGCACTTGTATATAGTTTTTTTTCAGTACAATGATGTTTTTTCTACCACTGTCCCTAGCGCCTAGACGTCTTTCCCTGCACTAAGTACACTGGTAAATAGTAGAATCTAAGATGGCTGCCGCTATTTATAGGGCTGTGACATCACAGGGCTGGCTGACTGCTGATTGGCTGCATGCATGGCATTGTGGGTGATCCCGCCTTCCCAGAGTTCCTTGCTCCATGTCCTCACACATGGTTCAGTAACCAACTCTGTTCACTACACAATGGACAAAACTGTGAAGTTTGGCAGTGGAGCTGCTTCTATTGATTGAGACTCAGGATTTCTACAATAGACATTTTTTACTACTCCAGTACTAACCCCTCACCCTTGAGACCCATACTTTTTTCTTTACTAGGTAATCTGATCTGAGCAATCACTTTTTGTTAGAAGACTACCCTGACGAAAAGCTAGGACTCCAGTCTATAATCTGTAGGTTAACCTAGCAGTGCCCCTGCAGGAATCATGAAACATTACACATTTTCCATTGCAATCTAAAATAATCAAGATTCTCCAGAGACTCTCTTGTTTGCCATTCTTTATTCAAGTTAATAGGTGAAGATCAGAATTACCGAATAGGTTATTTAAAATTAGTTTTCTAAACCTGCCATTCTCTTTCAGATAGGAGTGGATACCATAAAATGCCATGTGAGCAACTGAGGATTTCTCAAAATATCAATGTTCATTTGAGGCAAAATAACACTTTCAATTCCACCCAGATAGGGATAACTTTAATATTCACAAGCCATCACCTTAATGATCTTACTATGCTTTATTATAATTTCACCTCGGCCTATGACCAGACCATTTGTTTTCTAGAATAAATCGAACTTGCTGGTTAACTCACTTTCTTCACCTTTTAAAATGAAAGCAGATGGTTTATAAATGATGTATATAATGCTCTGGTTTGCTCTATTTTTTCTTGCCTTCCAAGACAGAGATTTTCTTTTTACAGAAACTTTATGCTCTTCCTATGTTAGACTTACAGCAGCGATTTCTCTGGCATTGAAGGCTCTCGGCAAGATGACTTTGTCAGGCTCGCAGAGCATTAGAGCTGTGACATTTAGAAGAGGCCTGCCCGGGAGTAAATACTGTGCTTTGACAGGAATACTCAGCTTCCAAAAGCGGCCATCATACTGCACATCAAGACTTTATGGGTCGATTCTGCTAGACAGGGAGTTCATCTCCTGTACAGCAAAACATCTGTTTTAATTCATTTACACTATTTGTGAATACATACATTTTATATTACTGACTGCGTACTCTGCACGGAAAAGCTACAATGTTACTCAGTGTTATCTGCCCACATAATACTGCCCAAACTGTTTTGCTATGGGTTGCAGACATAAGCAAAGGAAACATGGATGCAGCATCACAGAACTAAGATAATTCCATATAGAAAACCAGTATAAAAACAATGGAAAACTCAGTCTGTTAGTCTCAGTCTGCCAATAGTAATCCACTGTAGTAGCCATCAATGGAAACATTACTTGCTACTAGAGTTGGGCAAAGATCCAGCGTAGTATGACCCTAGATAGACAATGGGTGTTTGAGGTTGATAAAATGGTTTAGAGTCTGTCCGGAGCAATGCCATGTACCTATATCCTGTGCAGTGGCTGCTGAATAGTGTCTTTCTAAGAGACTGTATTATTCTTAGAAGCATTGCTTCTGATATGTTCTATGTCAGGTGATGCTGCATGTAATTTTTTTCATGTAATGTGGGATCCCCGAGTCTTACATGACTTCCTCTATAAAGAATACACTGCAGACCTTACAGTTAGATGGCTTTAGTTGAAAATTTGACTTGACAGTGGCACAAGTGTAGTACTTCACTTTGTAGTTCACTTTCAAAAGGCACAAAATGATTGGTGGTTACAGTTCCCAATAGATGGACACATTTAGGCTTGATTGTTGCTGGCCATACATGAAGATAAGTTCTTGTAAGCATTCTAGAACCAAATTCAAACAAGCTTTCACCAAACAACTTACTCCACACAGCGTCATTCACTCAATAGAACTCTGTAGTCTGTACCTAGACAAAAGGAGAGTTCCTGCTTCTACAGTCGTGGCCAAAAGTTTTGAGAATTACATAAATATTGGAAATTGGAAAAATTGCTGCTTAAGTTTTTATCATAGCAATTTGCATATACTCTAGAATGTTATGAAGAGTGATCAGATGAATTGCATAGTCCTTCTTTGCCATGAAAATTAACTTAATCCCCCAAAAACCTTTCCACTGCATTTCATTGCTGTCATTAAAGGACCTGCTGAGATAATTTCAGTAATCGTCTTGTTAACTCAGGTGAGAATGTTGACGAGCACAAGGCTGGAGATCATTATGTCAGGGTGATTGGGTTAAAATGGCAGACTTGACATGTTAAAAGGAGGGTGATGCTTGAAATCATTGTTCTTCCATTGTTAACCATGGTGACCTTCAAAGAAACGCGTGCAGCCATCATTGAGTTGCATAAAAATGGCTTCACAGGCAAGGATATTGTGGCTACTAAGATTGCACCTCAATCAACAATTTATAGGATCATCAAGAACTTCAAGGAAAGAGGTTCAATTCTTGTTAAGAAGGCTTCAGGGCGTCCAAGAAAGTCCAGCAAGCGCCAGGATCGTCTCCTAAAGAGGATTCAGCTGCGGGATCGGAGTGCCACCAGTGCAGAGCTTGCTCAGGAATGGCAGCAGGCAGGTGTGAGCGCATCTGCACGCACAGTGAGGCAAAGACTTTTGGAAGATCGCCTGGTGTCAAGAAGGCCAGAAAAGAAGCCACTTCTCTCCAAAAAAACCATCAGGGACAGATTGATCTTCTGCAGAAAGTATGGTGAATGGACTGCTGAGGACTGGGGCAAAGTCATATTCTCCGATGAAGCCTCTTTCCGATTGTTTGGGGCATCTGGAAAAAGGCTTGTCCGGAGAAGAAAAGGTGAGCGCTACCATCAGTCCTGTGTCATGCCAACAGTAAAGCATCCTGAGACCATTCATGTGTGGGGTTGCTTCTCATCCAAGGGAGTGGGCTCACTCACAATTTTGCCCCAAAACACAGCCATGAATAAAGAATGGTACCAAATCACCCTCTAACAGCAACTTCTTCCAACAATCCAAAAACAGTTTGGTGAAGAACAATGCATTTTCCAGCACGTTGGAGCACCGTGCCATAAGGCAAAAGTGATAACTAAGTGGCTCGGGGACCAAAACGTTGACATTTTGGGTCCATGGCCTGGAAACTCCCCAGATCTTAATCCCATTGAGAACTTGTGGTCAATCCTCAAGAGGCGGGTGGACAAACAAAAACCCACTAATTCTGACAAACTCCAAGAAGTGATTATGAAAGAATGGGTTGCTATCAGTCAGGAATTGGCCCAGAAGTTGATTGAGAGCATGCCCAGTCGAATTGCAGAGGTCCTGAAAAAGAAGGGCCAACACTGCAAATACTGACTCTTTGCATAAATGTCATGTAATTGTCGATAAAAGCCTTTGAAACGTATGAAGTGCGTGTAATTATATTTCACTACATCACAGAAACAACTGAAACAAAGATCTAAAAGCAGTTTAGCAGCAAACTTTGTGAAAACTAATATTTTTGTCATTCTCAAAACTTTTGGCCACGACTGTACACAAGGTCTCCAAAATCCAGGCACTTCACTCAGGGTCAATACCAGACACAAGTCTGCCCTTCAAACAGTCCTACAAACTGTCCCTCCACAACAACTTCATTTTGGGGACCTGTAACTTACTTTTGACCTAGATTTTTTCCACTCTCACCACAGGGAACCACTGCATGCCATGTGGCTTTAGCCACACACTAATTTCGTAGCAGCAGCTCTATATATATATTCTACAACAGTGACCTAACATTTATATTCAATAACCTTTCTATACTGTTTTGTCATGTAAACTCATTTACATAAACATGGGCATATGGGAAAGACATGCAAATTAGCATAATCTGCCTTGTTTTTTAGCTGAAACTCTATTTGCATGTGTTTCCCATATGCCCATGTTTATGCAAATGAGTTTACATGACAAAACAGTATAGACAGGTTATTGAGTATAAATGTTAGGACAATAAGAAAACTGAAAATTTTTATGCAGACCTCCTAAGCAGTGAGAAAAGAGTTAACTGGCATCCAATTTTTTTTAAACTATTTTTGTCACCCTAATGATCTAGGTGAGCAGGTCCCCCAAGCCATCCAACAAAAAACAAGCAACCTTGAGTCTTACTGGCTCTCAGTCAGATGAGAGCTGGTCTTGAATGTCTCATTGCACACAAGGCTGCCCATGTAAGGTATGCTGACTGTACCTGTCTCATGGATAGGTTGTTGGCTTGCATATACCCTGCTTTTGGCATACAGTCTTTGTGAGATTGTCTGTTATATGTTGTTTATTGTGAGTTATAGGTAATGATTTAATTTAAAAATAAAATAGCATCTATAAAATGAAATTATTAATGATAGGTAGGAAAATACTTATAATAAAGTTAATTAATGATAGGTAAAATAATAACTATAAAAAAAATTGGTATGGATGATAGATAGCATAATGAAGATTAAGAGTAGCTATATACAGTAAGTGAGAAAAGATTATAGGTTTATCTAGTGATAAAAAAAATCTAGAATTTTCGCTATTAAAAAGATATAGCAATATATTCTAGATCTTGGCGAATTCTCAAAGTGCTGATATTTGCAATAAAAATTCACTCTCAACACTAGTGATTACCCTTTTACACCATTTTAGAAGTTTATTTGTGTCCAATTTTTATGAAATCAAGATTTCCTCACAAGGGACCTTGATGTTCCATTGCTACTTGATGTTTTGTGATAATATCTAGTGTTGAGTGAAGCAAAGCATTCGAAGCATAATTAAGTCCAAAGTTTAAGCTTCGATTCACAACAAATCTGAATTTCCTCGCATTCCGTGTTAACTAATCTGTTTTTCCTAAAATGGCGGCTGCACATACAAGTGAAAGTGAGAAGCCCGAGAACATGAGATTACACATAATGCCATGCAGCCAAACAATCCACAGGCATCCCCTGTGATGTCACAGCCCTAAAAAAACCTCATCCCACATGGTCTCCGCCATTGTCCTGTGAGCTGAGTGTTCTGTCTCCAGATGCAGATTCAGTTGTTTCTGTGTGTTTATCAGTTTGACATTGCATTACCTGTGTTGTAATTCATGTGCATTATATTGTATGGTAACAGCACCATCTACTGATGAGTTCATGTATTTCATCCAGCCTGTTTTTCCGAAGGATTATGGGAGTCCCAGGGCATTGTGGTTCTTTCTAGTCTTGTGCTGGTACAGCAAGCAGCCACCATCTTGTGTCTCAGGAGCCACACTCTCTCACTGGTTTCCTGCCCCATCATCTGTTATTCAGCCTGTTTTCAAGCATAATCAGTAAGGACACTATCTATGTGACATTTACTGTAGTTTTTTTTACATGTTTTTTGTATCTGATAGCTCATGTACTGTATGTATAGCAGATTATTCTGTGTCTTATGCCATGTGCCATGGATATTTATGTTATAAAATACTACTGTTTTAGTCTGTAGTTTCACCTTTCCTGTCAATCTACTATCAATAAAGAGAAATTTAATGCAGTACAGTTTTCTCTTCTTATCAAGACAGAGAAGTGTAGCTACATGTCAGATTACACACCGTGCTAACGTGTATGAGGACAGTATACTTAGCATAGAGAGAGATGTGGGAAGTGTTCATGAGTTAGGGACAGCGTTGATGAAAATGATTAATAGGAGAATATTGGAGAGGAAGAGTGCAGGGAGAGTGCAGGAGGAGTGCAGGGCGACTTATGCTGCGTCAGAATATTAATTTATTCCTACATTTACTTATTCCTACATCAGCCATAAATGTAATTCAATACCAATAAGATGGAAGCCTTTATTATTCCAGTGCCAGCGTGCCAACCAATACCATCCAGTCTGCACTCCATCTGAAGTGAACAGTACACGATTCCTCCCTGCTTAGGGTGTCTGGTTCCCCAAAAAACAGTTCTTATCTGTCTGGGCTCCCTAGGACTTCAGTCCACTCCAGTCAGTGCCCGTTGCCGTGCGCATGGAGCATCCCCATCACCATGGAAACGCCTCGTGGTTAGAATATACCTTTGGATCTGTGTTTTCACGATCTCACAACAGCGAATAGTCGAGTTCACTTGAGATGGAAAAAAATGCCAAATATTCTAAAAAAACTAATATATAGCACTATTGCTATATATTAGTTTTTTAGAATATTGTCATTTTTTTTTCATCCGAAGTTATGATTCCACCCTGCTTAAGTTGCTTGTCAAGCAACTTAAGCAGGGAGGAATCATGACTTCAGATGGAAAAAATTATGAAAAACGAATATATAGCACTATATTAGAAATATTCACAAATTATCAAAGTGCTGATATTCGTGAATATTCGCGCTCAACACTAATCACCACCTCCTAAGGCAGAGAGTTCCATAGTCTTACTGCTCCCACCGTAAAGAATACTTTTCTATGTTTGTGTACAAACCTTCTTTCTTCTACACTAAACAAAAATATAAACGCAACACTTTCGGTTTCGCTACCATTTTGCATGAGCTGAACTCAAAGATCTGAAACATTTTCTACATACACAAAAGACCCATTACTCTTAAATATTGTTCACAAATCTGTCTAAGTCTGTATTAGTGAGCACTTCTCCTTTGCTGAGATAATCCATCCCACCTCACAGGTGTGGCATATCAAGGTGCTGATTAGACAGCATGAATATTGCACAGGTGTGCCTTAGGGCTCTTTCACACTTGCGTTGTCCGGATCCGGCGTGCACTCCATTTGCCGGAAAAACGCAAGTGAACTGAAAGCATTTGAAGACGGATCCGTCTTCAAAATGCGTTCAGTGTTACTATGGCAGCCAGGATGCTATTGAAGTCCTGGCTGCCATAGTAGTAGTGGGGAGCGGGGGAGCAGTATACTTACAGTCCGCGCGGCTCCCGGGGCGCTCCAGAATGACGTCAGAGCGCCCCATGCGCATGGATCACATGATCCATGCGATCACGTCATCCATGCGTGTGGGGCGCCCTGACGTCACTCTGGAGCACCCGGGGAGCCGCACGGACGGTAAGTATACTGCTCCCCCGCTCCCCACTACACTTTACCATGGCTGCCAGGACTTTAGCGTCTTGGCAGCCATGGTAACCATTCAGAAAAAGCTAAACGTCGGATCCGGCAATGCGCCGAAACGACGTTTAGCTTAAGGCCGGATCCGGATTAATGCCTTTCAATGGGCATTAATTCCGGATCCGGCCTTGCGGCAAGTGTTCAGGATTTTTGGCCGGAGCAAAAAGCGCAGCATGCTGCGGTATTTTCTCCGGCCAAAAAACGTTCCGGTCCGGAACTGAAGACATCCTGATGCATCCTGAACGGATTTCTCTCCATTCAGAATGCATTAGGATAAAACTGATCAGGATTCTTCCGGCATAGAGCCCTGACGACGGAACTCTATGCCGGAAGAAAAGAACGCAAGTGTGAAAGGGCCCTTAGACTGCCCACAATAAAAGTCCACTCTGAAATGTGCAGTTTGATCACACAGCACAATGCCACAGATGTCACAACGTTTGAGGGAGCTTGCACAGATAGAGGTAGATGCAGAGGATGTCCCCTGTCACAGTCCTGGGGATAAATAGATGATGGGAGAGATCTCTGTACTGACTCCTGATATATTTATGCAGTTATTAGATCTCCCCTCAGTCGTCTTTTTCTAAAGTATATAACTCTAATTTTGATAATCTTTTAGGGTACTGTAGTCCACCCATTCCAGTTATTACTTTAGTTGCCCTCCTCTGAACCCTCTCCAGCTCTGCTATGTCTGCCTTGTTCACTGGAGCCCAGAACTGTACACAGTACTCCATGTGTGGTCTGACTAGTGATTTGTAAAGTGGCAGGACTATGTTCTCATCACGGGCATCTATGCCCCTTTTGATGCAACCCATTATCTTATTGGCCTTGGCAGCAGCTGCCTGACACTGGTTTCGGCAGCTTAGTTTGCTGTTTATTAAAATTCCTAAGTCCTTTTGCATGTCAGTGTTACCCAGTGTTTTACCATTAAGTATGTATGGATGACTTGGATTATTCCTTCTCATGTGCATAACATTACATTTAAACCCCAAATGCAGTACAAAAACATCTTTATTATATCACATCAAAAGACATACATTGAATAAATAATATAAATAATAAAATAATCCATGCATAAGGTGCTGAGCAAATGACAAACACCCCCAGATATTGGTCCACACATACAGTGATGAACAGAAGTATTTGAACACCCTGCGATTTTGCAAGTTCTCCCACTTAGAAATCATGGAGGGGTCTGAAATTCTCATTGGAGGTGCATTCCCACTCTAAGAGACAGAATAAAAATAAAATAAAAATCAGGAAATCACATTGTATGATTTTTAAAGAATTAATTTGACTTGAAAAGTATACATTTTCAAACATACCGTATGTCAAAATGATTCAGTTTACTTGAACAGTGATCCCTCAAGTTACAATATTAATTGGTTCCAGGATGACCATTGTATGTTCAAACCATTGTAAGTTGAGTAATTGGTTCCAAATCCCCAAAATGTCATCCAAGATAAAAGAAGATGAAGATTTAAGAAAGATAAGCAGGTAACTGAGTCAGATAAAACAAGTCCTTGCATACTGTATAACAGCCAGGCATAGCTAATAACTAGCAACTAAGGGTACTTTTACACTAGCGTTTTTCTTTTCCGGCACTGAGTTCCGTCAAAGGGGCTCAATACCGGAAAAGAACTGATCAGTTTCATCCCCATGCATTCTGAATGGAGAGAAATCCATTCAGGATGCATCAGGATCTCTTTAGTTCAGTCACTGAACGGCGTTTTAGACGGAGGAAATAACGCAGCATGCTGTGGTATTCTCTCCGTCCAAAATTCTGGATCAATTGCCGGCATTAATTTACATTGAAATGTATTAGTGCCGGATCCGGCATTAAAAATACGCATGCGCAGTCGGTAAAAATGTGAAAAAAAATAGAAACGGATCCGTTTATCCGTATGACAAACGGAGAGACTGTTCCGTTCTTGCAATGCATTTGTGAGACGTATCCGCATCCGGATCCGTCTACATATGCTGTCCGTTTGCAAGCATATTGCCTGATCTGGCGACAGAACTGCTTGCCGGATCACTCTGCCGCAAGTGTGAAAGTAGCCTAATCCAGCTATTTTACCAGAGAAGTCACTTCTCTGGTAAAATAGCTGGATTAGGCTACTTTCACACTTGCGGCAGAGTGATCCGGCAAGCAGTTCCGTCGCCGGATCAGGCAATCTGCTTGCAAACGGACAGCATATGTAGACGGATCCGGATGCGGATACGTCTCACAAATTGGTTGATTGGCTGGATCCAAGACTGAGACATTGTATGTTGAGTCTGGTTTCAACTTACGATAGGTCAAAAAAGACCATTGTATGTTGAAAATATTGTATCCTGAGGCCATTGTATCCTGAGGGATCACTATACTCTGTAAAACCACAGATAATACATCAACAATATCAAAATGTGTTATGCCAAATGACTGCGCTCTAGTATATCTGAATGCTTGGGCTCTGACACAGCTGTAAATGGAATAATAAGAACATATCCTAGTAATACAGCTTTTGTCTTTGTCATAAATTTAAAGTCTTTCATGATTCTTCACATTGAAGTCATCTATAATAATGTGTGATTAATGTCACCATAATCATCAAATGTTTATCTAAAAGATCATAAACTAAAAGAACTTGAAATGAGTAGTTGCACATTGCTGACCATCCACAGACCTATTCTCATTGATCCATTGATTAAATGCCAAGGTAAGATACTCACCGTCACCATCTATATGAGCCTTTCAGGCAAGTTTAATTTGTTGGAGCCTCACAGTATTTTTAAGCTTTGGCTCTAATCAATAATCCCCTTTCGCTTACTTGTTTCTGGCTAAATACTCTCTTATTGGCAACCAATCAATGTGAGGCTTAAGAAAGCTTGCTAAATCGGTATGTCATTTCATCTTTCATAACTGGATTCAGGCTACATTGTACAAGTTTCAATGTATTCTAATAGTTAATTTCCTTTACCAATAGAAATATGGCAATGTATATTCCCTATGTATTTGTTTTATACTTATAATATGTTCAAGTTTTTGGTTAAGTACATCGTTTATTAGATTGAAAGAATAATTTTTTTATATATATTATTATGATAAAGAAGATTGCCTATAGATAAATGCAAAATACAAGCAGAAAACATATTTCTGTCTAGGTCTATAGCTACATGGCATCTGCCCTAAAAACAAAACAACTCCAATCAGCCCCAAAAGGAAAGTAAATCCATCTTGACCACATATGCTGATCAGACTGCATGAACCTTCACACAAGCGTTTTTCTTAGTTACGGCAGTGCGTGTGGAACCACTGTGTCAACCAACAGATTTGGCTTTGGGCTAAACTTAAGGACATTATCCCAGTAGTCCCCTGGTATTCACCCTTTAACCGATAAACAGGTATCTGGGCTTCACTGCAGGGGAGCCACCAGGCCACTATCTTCTGGAGTTGTCTCTGTGTTGACAGATGACCCACTTGGCTCAGAGACACATATAGATTTCTTTTACTTTTATTTTACTTATCCTCTGTTCTGGACTGTGGTCACATGATCATGTCCATGCAGATCGTTCCTGTTTTATGTAATGTTATGTCCATGGCCATTTCAAAGCAGCAACAGGGAGTAGAAATATCCACGGGACACCTGTTAGAGTAAATGCAATTCTTTTTAATGGTCAAGGAAAGATTGGCATCACTTATATTTCCATACAATATTATTAATATCTAGGAGTAGAAAAATAATTACAGCCACATTATCTTCCCCAGATGTTTTGGTCTGTAATTAGACCGTTTTCAGCGGGATCTCATTGGTGGCAGGAGGGTCAGAGCGATCCAGGTCTAATTACAGACCGAAACGTTCGGGGAAGATAATGTGGCTGTAATAATTTTTCTACTCCTGGATATGAGTAATGCCGTTTGTAAATATAAGTCATGTCAACCTCTCCTTGACCATTAAAAAGAATTGCATTTACTCTAACAGGTGTCCCGTGGATATTCCTACTCTCAGATGATTCCTTTCTCACGAGCACCCAGACCACAGCATTGGAGTGCAGATCAGATATTTTTTATAAAAGCAGCAACAGGGGACACAGAAGTGTCTATGTAACTAGCTGGGTGGAAGGAAGCTATAATCTAGATGGGCATTGTAGGGGCGGTGCTGGAGCTGTGGCAGAGAAAGGAGAAGTGCATCATGGGTTTGTTTGAATGCAGCAACAGGAAGTGCTACATACATGATTTAAATAAACCGGAATGGTTTGTTTATATGGTGAAAATGGGTGAGGAGTAGTGTTAATCGAGCACCAAAGTGCTCGGGTGCTCTGGCTGAACACATCGGGATGCTCGAGTGCTCTACCGAGTATAATGGAAGTCAATGGGAGAACCAGAGCATTAAACAAGGCACCCCCTGCTCTGAAGAGGGGAGGGTGCCTGGTTCATAGGAAAAGGTCAGAAATTGATGGAACACCATCGAAATGGTTCGAGAACAGCATGGGGAGGATGTCTGGATGCATATTGGACTCCCAGGTCGCTGCTGGGAACAATGTTGACCGAGTAGTATGCCACTTTTACAGACTGACAATAATACGCACAAAAGCGAAGATAAAATTGATTTTATAGGAAAAATTGTTCGGAAACATTTTTTCCTGTATTTTTACTTGTATATAAAGTGCAAGTGCTGCCAAAAATTACAAGGAAGAGGCACTCCAATACAACCTGTATATCACATAAAGGAGGGCCTCATTCACATTGTGGTACAATTGTTCATGTAGTGGGACTCCTACACTCATAAAGCCTATGTACTAAGAGAAAGGACGGCCAAAATGACAAGGAACCGGCACTCCAATTCACCCTTTGTTACACATAAAGGAGGGCATCATACAAATCCTTGAAAAATTATGATTGATGGCCTGCTGGTGACCCTCAAAAACATTTGGTGCAAGAGCCTGCTGATCTGACCATCTAAAACATTATGGGAGAGGGCCTGCTGCTGCTTTGGTGACTCTAGATATCCTGGGGCCGATCGCACGTCCCCGTGACAGCGATGATCCATTCGGATGTCTGCCCTATCAACTTTCAATGTTATTTTCAGCGCAAACCATGGTGACCATGGGTAACTGGAATCAGGATTCGATTCTGGAGAAGGAGCCTGAGAAACGGCTATGGCTACCACATCCAAGCAAGGCAGCATGCATGCAAATTACCTATTAGGTATAATTTGGTGAGGGCCTACAGGTGAGATGACACTGTAAAAGATTTTAGTTGCGGGCCTGCTGGTGAGCTGACCCTGTAAAAGATTTTAGGTGCGGGCTGCAGGTGAGCTGACCCTGTAAAATATTGTAGGTGAGGGCCTGCTGGTGAGCTGACCCTGTAAAAAATTATATGCAAGGGCCTGCTGGTGAGCTGACCCTGTAAAACATTATATGTGAGGACCTGCTGGTGAGCTGACCCTGTAAAAGATTTGAGGTGCAGGCCTGCTGGTGAGCTAACCCTATAAAATATTTTAGGTGCGGGCCTGCTGGTGAGCTGACCCTGTAATAGATTGTAGGTGAGGGCCTGCTGGTGAGCTGACCCTGTAAAAAATTATATGTGAGGGCCTTCAGGACAGTTGATCCTCTAAAACATTATATGTGAGGGCCTGCAGATGAGCTGACCCTGTAAAAGATTGTAGGTGAAGGCCTGCTGGTGAGCTGACCCTGTAAAAAATTATATGTGAGGGCCTGCTGGTGAGCTGACCCTGTGAAACATTATATGCAAGGGCCTGCTGGTGAGCTGACCCTGTAAAAGATTTTAGGTGCGGGCCTGCTGGTGAGCTGACCCTGTAAAAGATTTTAGGTGCAGGCCTGCTGGTGAGCTGACCCTGAAAATGATTGTAGGTGAAGGCCTGCTGGTGAGCTGACCCTCTAAAAGGTTGTAGGTGAGATCCTGCAGGTGAGTTGACCCTCTAAAACATTATATGCGAGGGCTTTCATAAGAGCTGACCCTGCAAAAGATTGTAGATTAAGGCCTGCTGGTGAGCTGACCCTCTAAAAAATTATATGCGAGGGCCTGCTGGTGAGCTGACCCTCTAAAATGTTGTAGGTGAGGGCCTGCAGGTGAGCTGACCCTCTAAAATATTATATGCGAGGGCCTTCAGGTGATCTGACCCTGTAAAAGATTATATGCGAGGGCCTGCTGGTGAGCTGACCCTGTAAAACATTATATTCAAGGGCCTGCTGGTGAGTTGACCCTGTAAAAGATTTGTGGTGCGGGCCTGCTGGTGAGCTGACCCACTAAAAGGTTGTATTTGAGGGCCTGCAGATGAGCTGACCCACTAAAAAACTCTATGCAAGGGCCTGCTGGTGAGCTGGCCCTGTAAAACATTATATGCGAGGGCCTGCTGGTGAGCTGATCCTCTAAAAAATTATATGCAAGGGCCTGCTGGTGAGTTGACCCTGTAAAACATTGTAGGTGAGGGACTGCTGGTGAGCTTACCCTGTAAAACATTATATGCGAGGGCCTGCTGGTGAGCTGATCCTCTAAAAAATTATATGCAAGGGCCTGCTGGTGAGCTGACCCTGTAAAACATTGTAGGAGAGGGCCTGCTGGTGAGCTGACACTCTAAAAAATTATATACGAGGGCCTGCAGCTGAGCTGACCCTGTAAAACATTATATGTGAGGGGATTATATGCGACAAACAAGCATGTTGATATGATGGAAGAGGAGAAGGAGGATGAGAAAAGGAAGATTCAACCATATACCCTTGTTTGTGGTGGAAGGGGTGCATGGGAATACAGTGTATTCAGTACATTATAAACAACACATTTAAAGTGCCTTTATGTTCATCAGCCTTCCTCTGGAGAAGTCATGGTCAATCCAGGCCTTGTTCATTTTTACAAGAGTCAACCTGTCAGCATTTTCAGTTGACAGGCAGATACGCTTATCTGTTATAATGCCACCAGCAGCACTAAATACCAGCTCAGACAAAACGCTGGTGGCAGGGCAGGCCTGTACCTCCAAGGCGTATAGAGCGCCAGTTTGTGCCATGTGTCCAACTTGGACACCCAGTAGTTGTAAGGCACTGAGGGATCATTGAGGACGCTGACACTGTCTGCGTCCTCAATGATCCCTCCTTGTGACAGCCCGCACATCAGGGTGAGGGTGCTGGCGGGGTGTCATGAAACTGTTCCAGGCTTTGGAGAGGATTGCCCTGCCTCTGTTTGAACTGCTGTGTGTTCCCTTTGTCTCCCCTCCTCAGTTGGCAAAGGAACTACGAATTCTGCCGCAAGTGTTGTCAAATGGAAATTTTTGGAGCAATTTTTTAACAAGGATCTTCTGGTATTGCACCGTTTTGCTCGTCCTCTCCACCAGAGGAATGAGAGATGAGAAGTTGCAGCAGGGGTCAAGAAGGGTTAACAACCAGTAATCCGTGTTGTCTAAAATGCGTATAACGCACAGGTCGCGGGAAAGGCGACCTAACATGAAGTCAGCCAAATGTGCAAGAGTACCAACAGGCAAAACTTCGCTGTCGTCATCAGGAGGATCACTCTCAATTTCATCATCCTCTTCCTCCTCTTCTGCCCACCCATGCAGAACAGGTGGAATTAAACTTCCATGGGTACTACCCTCTGTTAGCGGAGGCAACTCTCTCCTGCTCCTCCTCCTTCTCCTCCTCCTCCTCCTCTTTATCGTCAAATTCGTGCTGAGAAGACGAACTGAGAGTGGTCTGGCTATCACCCTGTGCAATGTTTTCCCCCATTTCCCCCTCTTCCACTTGCAAAGTGTCATCCTTAATTTTGAGCAGCGAGCGTTTGAGTAGACACAGAAGTTGGAAGGTCAGACATCCATGCCCACTCCTCGCTTGCGAATAGCGGAAGCTGACTGGAAAGGCGACAACTATGTTACAGCTGGTATTGCACTACTGCCATCTGCTGCTCACAAACTCTGGCCAACATGTGGAATGTAGAGTTCCAGCGCGTGCTCACGTCGCACAACAGCCGGTGAGCTGGCAATTTCAAGTGCTGCTGCAGCGTTAACAGACCGGCTGAAGCTGTTGATGACTTGCTGAAATGTGCACACATGCGGCGCACCTTCACCAGTAGCTCAGGCAAATTGGGGTAGGTTTTGAGAAAACGCTGAACCACTAAGTTTAAGACATGGGCTAGGCATGGGATGTGTCTGAGCTTGACGAGCTCCAAAGCCGCCACCAAGTTACAGCTATTATCAGACTAAACCATGCGTGGTTCTTTCAATAAAGCGCCATACTGCCGAACACCTACCCCTTGGCAAAGGATATTTCTGCAAGGGGGTGCTCCGTGGAACAGTTGCGGGCCTGTTTGGTGTGGCCTTCCCAGGTTGGGTCAGTGACTTCATCGTCCACCACCTCCTCTTCCACTTCCTCACTCTGCTCTTCCTCCTGATTTGTTGACCTAACCACTACCTCAGTGATTGAAAACTGTGTCTCATCATCTTCATCAACCTCTTGAGACAGTAATTGAGTTATTGGCAACTGTGTCTTATCATCATCCACCTCATTAAGCAGTAATTGCCGTTTCCCACTGTCATCTTCTTGTAATTATGGATGGTGCTTAACCGACTGGAAGCACTATCTGCTGCAATCCAACCGACCACCTGGTCGAACTGGGCTGACTTCAAGAGTAGTGTCCTGCACCGCCCTGCAAACTAGGACATAAAGCTAGGTATCGTGGATGATTGTTTTTCTTGTGCTCTGGCAGCAGGCACAGCTTCAACGCGCCCAGAGCCACGACCTCTATGTGCACCATTAGCATCACGGCCACTGCCCCATCCCTTACTGCTCGCCTTCTTCATATTAAATGTTATATATGATGGAAAGTCTGTCACATGTACAGTAGCGTAGGATTTGGAAGTGTATGCGTAAACCAATTTAAAAAGGTATTTAGGATATGGAAACCTCACACAGGAGATATCCCGCAGGTAATGTCAATGCTGTCACCAGCGGCTAATGAAAAATTACAGGGAATGTCACAGGTATTTGGGATGTGGAAGCGTTATACAGGAGAGGTATCACCGGTAATGTCACTGTCCGCAGCGTCTACGCAAAAAAGTACACTGTATGTCACAGAATTTTTTTTGAAGCGCACACGTTACACAGGAGATGTAGAGCAGTTAATGTCACTGTCTGCAGCGGACACCGTCTACGTAAAAAGTACACTGTATGTCACAGACTATTTTTGGATGCGCACACTTTACACTAGAGATGTGGCGCAGGTAATGTCACTGTCTGCAGCGGACACCGTCTACGGAAAAAGTACACTGGATGTTACAGATATTTTTTGGATGCACACACTTTACACTGGAGATGTGGCGCAGCTAATGTCACTGTCCGCAGCGGACACCGTCACTGCCCACAGCGGACACCGTCTACGGAAAAAGTATACTGGATGTCACAGATAAAAAATTTCAGCGCACACGATACATTGCAGATGTGGCATTGGTTATGTCACTGTCTGCAGCGGACACCGTCTGTTGAAAAAGTACACTGTATGTCATAGATATTTTTTTGATGCGCACACTTTACACTTCAGATGTGGCGCAGCTAATGTCACTGTCTGCAGCGGACACCGTCTACGGAAAAAGTACACTGCATGTCACAGATGTTTTTTGGATGCACACACTTTACACTGGAGATGTGGCGCAGCTAATGTCACTGTCCGCAGCGGACACCGTCTACTGAAAAAGTACACTGGATGTTACAGATTATTTTTGGATGTGCACACTTTACACTGGAGATGTAATGCAGCTAATGTCACTGTCCGCAGCGGACACGTTCTACAGAAAATGGACACTGTATGTCACAGATAAATTTTTTCAGCGCACACGTTACACTGCAGATATGGCACTGGTTATGTCACTTTCAGAAGCGGACACCGTCTATTGAAAAAGTACACTGGATGTCACAGATATTTTTTGGATGCGCACACTTTACACTGCAGATGTGGAACAGAATATAGAACATGCTGCGATTTTCACGCAACGCACAAGTGATGCGTGAAAATCACTGCTCATGTGCACATCCCCATAGAAATGAATGGGTCCGGATTCAGTGCGGGTACAATGCGTTAACGTCACGCATTGCACCGAAGCGCGGAAATCTCGCCCGTGTGAAAGAGGCCTAAGAACGAGCCGAACATGCGTCATCGGGTGCTATATAGCACCCGATGACGCTTTCCGGCCAGCCAATCACTGTAATGCCAGCAGCCAACATGGCTACGGCATTACAGTGATGGCAGTATTTAGAAACGTGCAGAGTGAAGACTCAACCATTGCGCTCGAGCACATGCGGTATTCGGCCGAATACCACCATGTGCCGAGGATCGAGATGCTTGAGCCGAACAGGTGTTCGGCCGAGCATGCTGGAACATCACTAGTGGGGAGAAAAAATAAACTGAAAAATAAAACATGGAGAAGATGTACATGAGTTCACAACTACATGAGTATGTCTGTTAAAAGCCATAGGAATCCTAGAAAAACCCTTTAATAGGGCTCTCTGCACCAGAAGTAGGGTTTGTTCATTTTAATTTGCATAGTCCTTTAAATGTATAATATAGTAATGCCTGTATCTGTAGATTGTCATCATATGACTCTGTCCTCTAAACATGACTGTCTTTCTCCTCTTCTATCTTCTGGTTCAGAGAGTCTCAGAGCACATTACAACTCTATAGATTTGTATGGATTGTCAGAGGCTGGTGTCGACATCCTTCCCCCAGGCAACACGGTATTTTATATTTTATTAATATTTTGTAAACACACAAGCAAGTTATATATTAACCCCTTAGTGACTGGCCTGTTTTGGTTCTTAACAGCCTAGCAATTTTTTTAAATAATTTCATTGCTTCACTCCAAGAGTTATAATTTTTTTCCCCATTGATATTTGGACACACCTTCTCATTCAAAGAGTTTTCTTTATTTTCATGACTATGCAAATTGTAGATTCACACTGAAGGCATCAAAACTATGAATTAACACATGTGGAATTATATACATAACAAACAAGTGTGAAACAACTGAAAATATGTTATATTCTAGGTTCTTCAAAGTAGCCACCTTTTGCTTTGATTACTGCTTTGCACACTCTTGCCTTCATAGTCATGAAAATAAAGAAAACTCTTTGAATGAGAAGGTGTGTCCAAACTTTTGGTCTGTACTGTAGTTGTAGAAGAGCTTTTTTATTTTTTTTTGCAAGACAAGCTTTATTTTTAATGCAACCATATTTGGGGTACATATAACTCATTGATTCGCTTTTATTAACTCTTTCTAAGGTAACGGAAGAAACAGCACTTTGACCATTGACTTTTTACATTTTAAAATGTATGTAATTCACTTTGCTGCATAAATAGCAGCAGAGTGCGATTACAGCGATGCCAAACATTTAAGTAGCTTTTTCTTTTAATTTTTACTATTTTTGTACAATTAAACTCCCTTGAAAAAGAAAGAAAGAACATGTTTTGCATTGTTGCATACCAAGAACTACAACTTTTTATTTTTCTTTCGAAAGGGCTTTGTAAGGGCTGGATTTTATTCAGAATGGCTTTTCTTTGATACAATTTTGATGTACATTTTGATTGCTTTTTATAAAAAAAATTTGGGTGGCAGATAAACAGCAAAAAACGGCAATTCTGGCATTTTGTGTGTCGTTTTTGTTACGCAATCACTTTGCGATTTAATTGTATTCTGTGGTAATACCAAAATGCATAGAGTGGGATTTTTATTTTTTTCATTTGAAAACTTTATTTCAGTGAAAAAGAGAGATTTTTCTTTTTTTAACTTACTGTATACCACAAGGGGACTTTGACATTCTTTCATAATACACTGTAGTACATACATAGTACAGAGTATTATGTTGTCAGTGGCAAACTGACAGGCAATCTATTTGGCCGTGTTGCTGGCTTTTACAGAAGACAGACCTGGGGTTCTTCATTAGACCCTAAGCTGTCATGCAAAGGCATCAGCACCCCAGAATTGCATTTGTGGGGTGCAACCCACTAACATGCCACAGTTGCTAAGGTATCTTAGGGATTAAACGGCCAGGATAGGAGGTTTCTCAGATCCTGGATGTAACTAGAGAGACGGATACCCACTCCACTTGGCAAAAGAAACCTGTGCCGGCCTGCACTGCTGTAAAAAGGCATATGTGCAGGTTTTAAAGGGTATTAGTGACTTCTGTAAAAACACGTATGGGTGGCCACTAGAGATGAATGAAGTTTAGAAAAATTCGATTCAGCACCTTTATCGAAGTTAGCCAAGAAATTAGATTCATTTCAAATTAATTAGTTACAAATAGCTATAAATCAGATATATGCACGCCACTCTGCCTTAGGGTACAGCAACACGAAGTGGCTGTGGGCGGATTGCAACCATGCTGTGGTGAAGAACACCGTGGCCAATTAGCCCACAGCTGCCTTTTATGTAATAAATACCACACTATATAGTCAATCTTCATTGTTAATGGCCGTGCGGCACCTTTAATGCATCTTTAAACAAGGGCTGTTGCTGGTATGGGGTTTGGCTGGTTAGGTTGGGAGGACAATATGTATATTATTGCTGTTCTTGCCTGCAATCTCCTACAGGTTATTAGACAGAAACACAGAATATTAATCAGTTCTGGCATACCCCCTCTGGTGGGAGCCTTTCTTCTGCCATCTGCTTTTTCTCCTTTTCCACATCATCTAATATCGATGAGAATACAGTATGTCATCAGGAACATCCAGCTCCTCCTCTATCTGCATCTTGCTGACTTTTCTAAGACATTGAGACTTTGAAGGATGATTTAAAAGAAGTAAAGCCAGCGAAAGATGAGGATGGTCATCATTAAGACCTGGCCACCATAAGGGGGTTTTCACTGGATGGTATTGGTTGGCCCACTGGCACTGTCATAATAAAGGCTTCCATCTTATTGGTATTGAATTACATATCTTAGTTTATGCCTGATGTAGGAATAAGTAAATGTAGGAATAAATAAAACTGACACAGCATAAGTCTCCCTGCACTCTCCATGTACTCTCCCTGCCCTCTTCCTCTCCAATATTCTTCTATTAATCCTTTTCAGCAATACTGTCCCTAGTGTATGAGCACTTGCCAAGTCTCTCCCTATGCTCAGCTCACAGGACAATGGTGGACACTGCGCTGGAAGAAGCTTTTAGGGGATGGCGGATTGGCTGGCAGCACGGAATTATGTGTGATCTCACGTTCCTGAGCTTCTTACTTTCACTTTATAACACATGTAGCAGCCATTTTAGGAAAAACTGATTCGTTACCACGAAGCGCGAGGAAATTTGGATTTGTTGCAAATCAAAGTTTTCCTAAACTTGAGGCCTATAAATACAAGGAGAGATATCATATAAAGTAGGTTCCCATCTAGAATGAGTATGATTTGTTTTGGTATATGGGAACAAATGATTTTGATCAAAATATATTTGCTAAGTACCTCATATTCATTTTAGATGGTGTATATAGGATTAGTTTATATATTCTGTGTTTGCAGAATGCAACATGTTTGTTTTTACTGTTATATTTTCAGCCATGGTGATGCACTCCTATGTATTCATCTTATTTTACAGGATGTGCTGACTCATTTTGTGTTTAGTTTTTGCAGTATGCATGTGGAGTTGTGTCTGCCTCCATTTTTGGTCATGTACACCTAACTACCCATCTTTCCCACATGCTGTTATTATTTAGATTAGTATATAGCTGGAGCCTGCTCTCCTTGTATTCATTTGAGGCTTGTTTGCACAAGGAGATTTATCATAGAGAAGATTCCTACCTAAATTGAGGTCACCTTGTCGTGGTAGTTGGGCACAAATGATTTTGATCAAAATATATTTGCTAAGTACCTCATAATCCTTTTATATAATGTATACAGCATTGGCTCTTATATTCTGTGTTTTCAGAATGTTGTTGCATTGTGTTTGCTTTTACTTTTTTTTATAGGTTAATCTATTGAATATACACTCACCTAAAGAATTATTAGGAACACCTGTTCTATTTCTCATTAATGCAATTATCTAGTCAACCAATCACATGGCAGTTGCTTCAATGCCTTTAGGGGGGTGGTCCTGGTCAAGACAATCTCCTGAACTCCAAACTGAATGTCAGAATGGGAAAGAAAGATGATTTAAGCAATTTTGAGCGTGGCATGGTTGTTGGTGCCAGACGGGCCGGTCTGAGTATTTCACAATCTGCTCAGTTACTGGGATTTTCACGCACAACCATTTCTAGGGTTTACAGGTGTGAAAAGGGAAAAACATCCAGTATGCGGCAGTCCTGTGGGCAAAAATGCCTTGTGGATGCTAGAGGTCAGAGGAGAATGGGCCGACTGATTCAAGCTGATAGAAGAGCAACGTTGACTGAAATAACCACTCGTTACAACCGAGGTATGCAGCAAAGCATTTGTGAAGCCACAACATGCACAGCCTTGAGGCGGATGGGCTACAACAGCAGAAGACCCCACCGGGTACCACTCATCTCCACTACAAATAGGAAAAAGAGGCTACAATTTGCACGAGCTCACCAAAATTGGACTGTTGAAGACTGGAAAAATGTTGCCTGGTCTGATGAGTCTCGATTTCTGTTGAGACATTCAAATGGTAGAGTCCAAATTTGGCGTAAACAGAATGAGAACATGTATCCATCATGCCTTGTTACCACTGTGCAGGCTGGTAGCGGTGGTGTAATGGTCTGGGGGATGTTTTCTGGGCACACTTTAGGCTCCTTAGTGCCAATTGGGCATCGTTTAAATGCCACGGGCTACCTGAGCATTGTTTCTGACCATGTCCATCCCTTCATGACCACCATGTACCCATCCTCTGATGGCTACTTCCAGCAGGATAATGCACCATGTCACAAAGCTCGAATCATTTCAAATTGGTTTCTTGAACATGACAATGAGTTCACTGTACTAAAATGGCCCCCACAGTCACCAGATATTAACCCAATAGAGCATCTTTCGGATGTGGTGGAACGGGAGCTTCGTGCCCTGGATGCGCATCCCTCAAATCTCCATCAACTGCAAGATGCTATCCTATCAATATGGGCCAACATTTCTAAAGAATGCTATCAGCACCTTGTGGAATCAATGCCACGTAGAATTAAGGCAGTTCTGAAGGCAAAAGGGGGTCCAACACCGTATTAGTATGGTGTTCCTAATAATTCTTTAGGTGAGTGTATGTGTGGGTAAGATATAAAATGTGGCAACTAATGGTCTGAGTTTGTAACTTTGAAGAAGTGAAACTCTAGTCAGGTTTGTGATGTTCCATAATGTCATGGCTGCCCATTTTATTATGTTACATGCCTTGTAGCTTGATTTTATTGAGTGTATAATAAATCTTTGTACTGTGAAAAGCTAGTCGGACTTCTACTTTCACTGTCTCTAATTTTGGGAGCATGAAGGCAGACACCTAGTTGGTGGAACTTTTTCATTGACAACATTGGTTTTGAACACAACATGTTTTGCATGAAGTGACAAGGGAACATCAAAAATCCATGCAGAATTCAGGTTACTAAAGCTATGGCTATTGATTTAACTTTATTTTTAGCTGCTTTGATATCTCATGCATGTATCCCTCAGGTAAACTTCTGTCATCAAGCGGGTAAAAAATTGAAAACACACGAAAGTGGTGCCTGAATAATATGGAAGCAGTAAGGCTGGGTTCAGACCTGAGCATCTTTGATATGCACGTTTAACGCGCGTTTTTGTCGCGCGTTTTTATGCACGTTTTTTACAATAGTAAACGCGCGTTTGACGCGCGTTTGTGTGAATGACTGCAGTGTCCTATGGCCACAAACGCGCGTCAAAATGCCCCAAAGAAGCTCAAGAACTTGTTTGAGCGTAGGGCGTTTTTCAGCGCGTTCAAACGCGCTGTAAAACGCTCAAGTGAGAACCAGGGCCATAGGGAAGCATTGGTTTTCATGTGTTGAGCGTTTTACAGCGCGTTTGAACTCGCTGTAAAACGCTCAAGTGTGAACCCAGCCTAAGAAAACAATATGCCCATTAGATATCAAAGGCACATTTGCCCAATATTAATTCACAACAGGGTGGAAGTCGGGTATCATGTTGTGCCATCGCAAATAGGTTTCAGGTAGATTGCCGTGATATCACAATGTGTATGAAATAGGGAAGCTGCTATAGGCTCTAGGCTTGCCTTAGGTAGTTGCACATATTTGAGTATTTTTAAGGGGAACCTGTCACCTCTCTTGGCTTATGTTTTATTAACTACTTGCAATACTATTCTGAAGCATCTTTTCATATAACTGTATGTTGTACCATTATTGTTAGTCCTGCTAGATATTTACAAATAAATTGGCATCACCCAGTTGGTTGGTCTCACAATGCCAACACTTATTGGATAGTATTATTCATAAATTTTAAAGGGGTATTCCATCTTAGTAATCATGTCCCACATAGTCCCTTCTGTAAAGTTGTTGAAGACTGTAAATACCTTTAGTTTTCTTTTTTGCACCGTTTTGTTTACTTTCCTGGATTGTTCCCTGGGTTGTTTATCCTTGGTTGCTATGGGATTTTGCCACCTGTGCAATCCTGCAGTGATGGCCACGCTTGTACATTGGTCTCTGAGTACTCTGATAAACCTGGCCTGATTCTCGAGAGCGCGTATGCGCAATAGCTCCAGGCCACACCACTGCATTTCTAGAGCTCAATAGGACAGATCTGGAGCATGCTCAGCAGTTTCTGAGCAATCTTTTTGAACTCTGGCAGTTAGCTAAAAGAATAGGGGAGTCATTATCAGGGCGGTCAGTTTGCTTTGATGTGATCCGACTGTTATCTCTGTATGTAAAGAGAGCTTTCACATACCTCCCAACGTTTGGACCATAGCAAGTTTTACAATACTAAGCCATGCCTCTAACTCCATACAATGCATATCTATACACTCCCAATCCCGCCTAGTCCTCTCAGTGTCCCCACACAGAGGTTATATCTACATTGTGCCCCCTCATAGTAGTTATGCTTACAATATGCCCAACACAATAATTATGCCATAATAATTGTGCCTCTTTTTCAGTATTTATTCCAACATGTGGGCACCTTTCAGTAGTTATTCCCACATTGTGCTACCCTTTTAGTAGGTATGCCCACATTGTGCCCCCCTTTGAATAGTAGTTCCCACATTGTGCCCCTTTTAGTAGTAATGCCTACATTGTGTCCCCTTTCAGGAGTTATGCTCACATTGTGCACACCTTTCAGTAATTATGCCCACATTATACCCCCCTTTCAGTAGGTATACTGACATTGTGTCCCCCTTTTATTATTGCCACCTCTTTTAATAAAAATAAAAAAATATATAAATACTCACCTAGGCTTTCCTAGAGACTACAAGATACCCAAGTTACGGCTTTCATGAAAGTAACAGCATTTACAACCAGCTGAGTGACCAGCAGGACACAGCTGTACAGACCTTCTTCTGCTTACTATGATTTAAGGTACCGTAATTAGTAGGGTTGCTCATGTGCAGTGTCCCACTCCATATCAGTAGTGGGGCCCTGTATGTTTAAGGGTATTTGCAGAATGTCATTCTATGTTGTGTATGTACAGTGAGGAACAGAAGTATTTGAACACCCTGCGATTTTGCAAGTTCTCCCACTTAGAAATCATGGAGGGGTCTGAAATTCACATTGTAGGTGTATTCCCACTCTGAGAGACAAAATAAAAAAAAATATTCAGGAAATCACATTGTATGATTTTTAGAGAATTTATTTGTTTTGCACTGCAGAACATAAGTATTTGAACACCTGAGAAAATCAGTGTTAATATTTGGTACAGAAGCCTTTGTTTGCAATTACAGAGGTCAAACGTTTCATGTAGTTCTTGACCAGGTTTGCACACACTGCAACAGGGATTTTGGCCCACTCCTCCACACAGATCTCCTCTAGATCTGTCAGGTTTCTGGGCTGTCGCTAAGCAACATGGAGTTTCAGCTCCCTCTAAAGATGTTCTATTGGATTTAGGTCTGGAGAATGGCTAGGCCTCTCCAGAACCTTGATATTAGTGTTGATCGAGCACCAAAGTGCTCGGGTGCTCGATTGCTCTGGCCGAACACATCAGTATAATGGAAGTCATTGGGAGAACCCGAGTATTAAACCAGGCACCCCCTGCTCTGAAGAGGAGAAAAGTTCAGAAAGTGCCAAAAATTACAAGGAAGAGGTACTCCAATACAACCTGTATATCACATAATGGAGGGCCTCATTCACATTGTGGTACAATAGTTCAGGTCGTGGGACTCCTACATTCATAAATCCTATGCACTAAGTTAAAGGGCTGCCAAGGGGCGTGGCTAGCCAGGCATGTGAGCGGCAGCAAGTTCGCTGAGCTCCCGCACCGACCTGGCAATTTATCCTGTGGACGCACATATTTTAAGACTAAATATACCTTGCTGAGACGCTAATATCGCACGGCAGTTGGGGAGACACGTTCCGCTGCCCAGAGGCGCCGACCCTGCCGCTATGTCCAGGAAAAGAGAAGGACGAGGTGCAGGCAGAGATCCCCAAGATGGCGCCGGATCCGACACGACGAGCCGCCGGGAGCGCGCAGACACGATACAGAGGGAGGCTGCAGTTAAACTCGGCAAGTATGCACGAGATACTACCCTCTCACAAGCTGCAGGGGACAGGAATAAGTGGGCTTCCACCGCAACTGGCCAAATTACTGAGGAGGAAGGGACCGGGGCAGACATAAGAGAAGTCTGCAGTCCCAACAGATATGGCCCTCTGCTGACCAGTGATGCACATAAAGGAATAGACGCTCCTGACTCAGATACTGAGGAACCTACACTTAAAGATGTTATGAGAGCAATTGCAAAATGTGGAAAGTCATTAACTGCTCTTAACATGCAAGTAGGAACTATAAAAGAAGATGTGTCTATTGTGAGGCATGATTTAAAGCGTTTGGCGGAGTGAACCACTGCCCTGGAAGATCGTATGGGGGATGTGGAGGATGCTATCTCGCCTCTAAAAACAGAGGCCAGTGACCAAGCGCGCCAGTTGGATTCCCTCATGACTTGGAAAATCGCCTGCGCAGTAATAATGTCAGACTGGTGGGGGTACCGGAGAAAGTGGAAGGGGCAAACCCCACCGAATTCTTTGAGAAATGGGTGAAAGATCAGTTTGGGCCTGAGACTTTAACTCCTCTTTTTGCAATTGAGAGGGCCCACAGGGTCCCTACCCGCCCTCTGCCCCCAGGTGCTCCTCCCAGGCCTGTACTTATGAAAGTTCTCCATTACAGGGACCGTGACATCATCCTCAGAAAAGCTAGAGAACTTCCGGAAATATCTATTGACGGGCACAAGGTGTCACTCTTTCCTGATTATTCTATGGAAGTCCAAAAAAGAAGGGTGAGATTCCTTGATATTAAGCGTCGACTGAGAGGACTTGACGTCTCCTATTCCATGATCTATCCGGCAAAACTGAGAGTCGCAGCGTTGGGGAATACCACCTTCTTTGACGACCCCAAGGAAGCCCTGAGATGGTTGGACCGCCATGAACGTCACTTACGCGAAGCAAGACAGAATGCGGATGGAGACTGAGATGCTGCTATTCCTGGGGTCCCAGGCTGTATAAGTATCGGATGGAGACTGAGCTGCTGCTATTCCTGGGGTCCCTGGCTATATAAGTATACCTGGGCAGGGTGTGTGAATGAGTGTGTGTTTATTATATACCTCATAGAGTCTCACTGTAATGTAACCCTAGGTGATATTAGTTTGTTATTTTTCTACTAAGATCCAATTCAGTTGTTAATGTCCATGATAGGATTATTCTGAATATATGCTGTCCGGGAGTCGGATGGGAGCTCGGATACTAATGGTTTAACTGCTTGAGCTTTGTTATTCACCATTCTATTGTGCACAGTAATGCAGTTAACTATGTGCTTGCCACCCCTCCTCTGGGTAATGTTTGTTACCCTTGGGTCCGGTGTCGCCGACGGGTTCTGTTTTTCTTTACGCCTCCGATCCCGTTATGGGAGTGCAAGGAGGGAACTAGTTGGCGAGCCCAGTAACCTCCTTAAGAGAGTTTATGTTAGGCCTAGGTAGTTTTGGGATGTTTGTTTAATCTTCGCAGCCATGAGAATGTTATTTGTGGGGAATCCTGTTTGGAACCTTTTGTTGTCTTCTAAAACTGACACACAGGGAGAGGTCCTTGACTGGGTCTGCGAAATACTTATCTTCTGCAAAAAACGGGTATGGCTAGTTCAGTTAATTTCTTAAGTTGGAATGTCAGGGGTATTAAGGACGCAACCAAAAGGAAGGCGGTCATAGACAGCCTAAAACAATACCAACCAATAGTGTGTTGCCTCCAAGAAACCCAATTAAACATTAGACCAAACCCGACTGCTTACTCCTCAGTGGGCCGGGCAATGCTTTCATGCCACGTATTCTACGTACGCCAGGGGAGTGAGCATTCTTATACATAGGGCCATCCCATTTGAGTGCACGACAAAATGTGTAGATGTGGAGGGGCGCTATATATTTTTGCATGGTAAATTGTACACTACTGAATGCATTATTATTGGTGTGTACATACCCCCACCCTATTCCCCGATAGTACTTAAAAAATTGATATCACTTATTGTGGATCTCCCGAGTATTCCCGTAGTCTTACTAGGAGATTTCAATAATATGATTAACCCAACACTAGATAAATTTAATACTCCCACGCTAGCGATTAATAGTGGAATTACCCCCTTTGGGCGGCTACTACAAGAAGCTTCCTTACTTGATTTTTGGAGACTTAGAAACCCAGATACTAGACTATATTCATGTTACTCCAATACTTACGGATCATTATCTAGGATAGATATGATACTGGGTAATGAAGAAAGGGGCCGACTAATCCGTGATATCATGTATCTCTCTAGACGACTCTCTGATCATTCTCCTATCCTACTAACTGTTCGTTTAGTGTCCCCTTTAGTTCGGGGAGAAAAATGCTGGAAATTTAACCCATATTGGTTAACTGTCCTGGCTGATACATCTCATATTAAGGAGGAATTGGCTGAATTCTTCAAATTCAACTCACACACATCCTCCCGACTTGTGGTGTGGGACACCATGAAAGCCTTTTTAAGGGGCATATTGATTGCTAAAGTTAATGGGAGGAGGAATGAAAGTAGGGCTAAAGTACAAGAACTGTTACAGGTGGTAAAAAATACTGAGACAAACTATGTGATGACCCCTTTTGCAGAACATGAAAATCAATGGAAGGAGGCTCAGCAGAAGTTGAATGAGAGGTTACTCTTAAATGCGCAAAATAAAAGGTTCTTTCAACAACAGAAATACTATGAGGAAGGGGAAAGAGCGGGGAGACTACTTGCCCTGCTGACCAAGACTCAACACCAGACTAGTTTTATAGCGGCATTGCGTGATTCTAGTGGGACACTACATACTTCCCCGGAGCATGTCATTCAGATCATGCATACGTTTTACTCCTCCCTATATACATCTAAATCTACTGCCCTTGAGTCGGAGATAGAAAACTTCCTCCAACCGTTACACCTTCCCACTCTCACAGTTGAGCAACAAGCCATATTGGATGCTCCTGTTTCCCTGCAGAAATAGCTGTAGGAGACATGACTAATAACAAATCACCAGGAGGTGACGGTCTACCTGTTGAGGTTTATAAAACCTTCTCGTCTGTGCTACTACCTCATCTATTAGAGGTGTTAAAAGAAACCCAGCAACTGGGCAGACTCCCTGCCACTATGAAGGAAGCGATCATAGCGGTAATCCCAAAACCGGGAAAAGATGTCCTAGAAGCCGAGTCCTACTGTCCTATTTCTCTATTGCACGTAAAGATTTTGGCGAAAGTCCTGGCCAACCGCCTGAATTCAGTAATCACTTCATTAGTGCATACTGATCAAGCTGGATTTATGCCAAATATGTCGACAGCGGTAAATATTAGAAGATTATACCTTAATATCCAGGCAGGCCAGGTTCGTGCCTCGAATGCGGTGGTCGCATCTTTAGATGCTGCCAAAGCATTTGACAGCGTGGAATGGCTGTATTTAATATTGGTACTTGGGCAGATAAGTGGCAGATGAGGTTTAACACTGATAAATGTAAAGTTATGCACATGGGAAGGAAAAATGCAAGTCACCCGTACATACTAAATGGTAAAACACTCGGTAACACTGACATGGAAAAGGATCTAGGAATTTTAATAAACAGCAAACTAAGCTGCAAAAACCAGTGTCAGGCAGCTGCTGCCAAGGCCAACAAGATAATGGGTTGCATCAGAAGGGGCATAGATTTCCGTGATAAGAACATAGTCCTACCACTTTACAAATCACTAGTCAGACCACACATGGAGCACTGTGTACAGTTCTGGGCTCCTGTAAACAAGGCAGACATAGCAGAGCTGGAGAGGGTTCAGAGGAGGGCAACTAAAGTAATAACTGGAATGGGGCAACTACAGTACCCTGAAAGATTATCAAAATTAGGGTTATTCACTTTAGAAAAAAGACGACTGAGGGGAGATCTAATTAATACTGTATGTATAAATATTTCAGGGGTCAGTACAGAGATCTATCCCATCAACTATTTATCCCCAGGACTGTGACTGTGACGAGGGGACATCCTCTGCGTGTGGAGGAAAGAAGGTTTGTACACAAACATAGAAAAGGATTCTTTACGGTAAGAGCAGTGAGACTATGGAACTCTCTGCCTGAGGAGGTGGTGATGGTGAGTACAATAAAGGAATTCAAGAGGGGCCTGGACAAATTTTTCTGGAGCTTAATAATATTACAGGCTATAGCTACTAGAGAGGGGTCGTTGATCCAGGGAGTTATTCTGATTGCATGATTGGAGTCGGGAAGGAATTTTTTATTCCCCTAAAGTGGAGAAAATTAGCTTCTACCTCACAGTTTTTTTTTTTGCCTTCCTCTGGATCAACTTGCAGGATAACATGCCGAACTGGATGGACAAATGTCTTTTTTCGGCCTTATATACTATGTTACTATGTTACTATGTTACTTAAGGCTATGGAGATTGGGCCAGGATTCATTCAATGGATTAGGCTACTGTAAGCTTGTCCTACTGCCAAAATCCAAGTGAATGGACAGTTATCGGCCTCCTTTAGATTATATAGGGGGACTAGGCAGGGATGTCCTCTGTCGCCACTGCTGTTTGCAGTGGCGGTGGAGCTGTTGGCTGCTGCCCTTAGAAAGGCAAGTGAGGTGAAAGGTATGTCATATGGCACACTAACTGAAAAGGTCGCTCTTTATGCCGATGATCTGCTACTGTTTCTAGAGGACTGGCGTTCATCCCTCCCAGCAGCCATGTCGATCATTAACAGTTTTGGGAAGCTGTCGGGCTTGTCCATTAACTGGTCAAAGTCTGTGATTATGGCCCTGTCTCCAAAACTAGAGATTGACCCCTGCCATGCAGCAGGTTTGCAAGTGGTATCAACATTTAAATACCTAGGCATTCAAGTATCAGCGCAAATTAATGACTTTGCTAACCTCAATATACTGCCACTCCTAGATAAATTTAGAAAAAAGGTTCAGGTGTGGTCTAAATTACCCTTGACTTTAATTGGTCGCACTAATCTTTTAAAAATGATCCTTATGCCGCAACTTTTATATGTCCTTCATAATGCACCGACTTGGATACCACTAAAAACCTTTTACACTGTTAACGCGATATTCCGTGACCTTATTTGGCCATGGGAGGCTTGGGCGTTCCGGATCCTTGGGTGTATTACTTAGCAGCTCAATTACAGCATATTCGAGATTGGGGTGAGAGTGATACTGTTGACACAGTCAGACAGATTGTGCAGCACCTTATTGGCGGTAGATGTATAATGGCAGCTCTGGAGGATGGTACTTTTTATAAAATGGGAGGACAGTATGGCCTACTGCGTGTTATTCATAAAGTTTGGTGGAAAGCTAGGAATATAGCGGCAATTCGTGAATACACGAGTTTTACCCCAATATGGCCAAATTATGTCTATAAGGAAATAGATAAGGTTCCGAATGCCAAGGCCTAGGAAAGATATGGTTTTGACCGAATGTATAAGTTATATGCAGAAAAGTCCCTTAAGTTACCTAACTCTCTTTTCTATGTTTA